>NC_056728.1:250923094-250998094 GCF_019279795.1 Protopterus annectens | reverse complement strand
AAATCCCTGTCTCTTTTATTTTTTGTTAGTGTATCTTAAAAAACCCTTCCCATCCCCCCCCTGTTAGGGTGTGTGTATTGGTTTTGTAGAATACCTTTTTGGTATTTATTTAAGTTAAATTTGACTGGTGTGTGTGTGTGTTTTTCGGCACCATGTCAAAGGAGAGGGTCTCAGGTTTTAAGAAGTGTGACTCGTGCTGTCAGAAGATGTCTCTGACAGACGGTCACACTTCTTGCCTGTATTGTCTGGGCCCTCTTCACCTGCAGGACTCCTGTGCTATTTGTCACTCCTTCAGCCAGAGAGTCCTGCAGGAGAGATAACAAACTGGTTCTTAGGGGCCTTCTTAAGCCGGAGGGCTCTCCGGCTAAGTCGGCCCCATCTAAACCAGCAAGAGTTCCCAAGGCCCAGGCTTCTGTTCCTAAGCCTGCGGCCTCGGCCCGACTGCATTGAGTCGAGATCGGCTCCGGCTGGAGCCGATTCTGGCTTTAAGCACTCGGCACCGATGGCTATCGGTGCCGAACCTATTTTGACCACCGATGTCGGCCCGATCGGCTCCGACACCCATGTGGCACAGGCATCGGTGTCGGCTCCGATCGGCTCCGACACCGTTACTTTGGTGGCTGTATCGGCTCGCTGGAGCCGATACATCGAGACGTTCTGTCGGCTCCGAGAAGTCGGCGCCGACAGGATCTGTAGTATCGGCTCCGGTGGCTCATTCCAGGAAGAGGTGGGGGGCTCCTTCCCTGGGGGCGCTACTTTCGGCTCCGCCTCTTCTATCGGAACGGAGCCATCGGAGCCGATCTTCAAGGTCATCCAGGTTGTCAGATCATGACCTAGAGAGAGTGGTCAGTAGATTACTCAAGTCACAGGTACTGGCCCAAATGTTACACAGTCCGTCTCAGCAGACGACTGTTGGTCCACACCCCGTTACAGTTCCTCCTTCAACTCTACCCCAGAGTTTGGAGTTGGAGTCTTCGGGCATGGTTACTGCTACGGCTGGAGGACGGATACCCCTTCTGTTCCTTCAGCCTCTACTCTTATCTCCTCTTCCTTAGAGGGATTCGTGGTCGGGCTTCCATGGTCTCCTCCGAGGGGTGAGTGGCATCGGACCCTTGTCCGAGCCCGCTCTTCCCCTTGGAGCCTCGGCCTTGGTGAGCTCGGCTCCGACATCTGCCTCGGAGACTTCCCTTCGGTGGTCCCGGAGTTCCTAGCTCTTCGAGCGGGTTCTCTCGGACCTGCCTGGGAGGGGAGCATTCGAGGTAATGAAGAGTGTACTGGCCACTGGTATCAGTCAGCAGTCTGTTCCCGTAGCTCCTCCCTCTATAGTACCTGTTGACATCTCTGCCACTTCTCTTGCTACAGGACCCAGAGATCCTCCGCCTCAGGTTTCCCCATTGGGAATTTCCCCTCTTCCGAGGATTCTCCTGATGTTTCGGGAGATCCTCCTAGGAAGAGGACTTGTAAGAGGAAGCATGTAGACTCCCGAGTCTGTCACCGGATACTGACTTTGATGAGTCAGAGGGATCCCCTAGATCCCCTCTGAGGATGTCTCCTTCTCAGACATCCTAGAACTTCTGAAACAGAGGGAAACTGGCCCACCAACAATCCCTCTGAGGATGAGTCAGTATACCTAGAGGCGTTTGGATCTCGGCCCTCCACCTCCTGGGTGTCTCCGCCTTCGACCCCCTTATGCAGGTTATTGCACGAAAGGCGTGGGCAGCTCCTGACTCTGTAGAGCCAGTCCCTAGGAGGCCTTCAAAATTTATCACTGCCCCGAGTGACAAACAATTCCTTACCAAGGGTGTCCCCGCTGATGCCATGGTGGTGGCTGCGCCACCAAAAGGAACTTGCAGATCCTTCCGTGCCCGTCCATCCTCCTAATAAGGACTCTAGGACCATGGATAGGTAATGCAAGCGGATGTTTTCCTCAGCGACCTTTGCTATGCTCGCTGAATTATCTTTGTCACTTCACCAGACTCCAGAGAGATATCCTGAAGGAGCTGGGAGAAGTAGTTCAGGATCCTACAGCTGCAGGGGCTCAAGAAAAGATTGCTTCGCAGCTAGGAACCCTCAATTCCATTGCTAACTCCTCCATGCGGCTAATATCTTATGCTGCGGATGGAGCGAGTAGAGCCGCAGGCACAGGTGTGGCTCTTAGACGCCAAGCCTGGATGCGACTATGTGATTTTGCGGATCCCTTTAAGGCGTCCTTCACAAATTCTCCCTTTGATGGGTCAGCTTTGTTTGGCCCTCAGGTGAAGGAAACCTTGACCAGGTGTGAGCAGGACGGCAAGACTCTTTCTGCTGTTGGAGTCTGTTTTTCCACCCCTTCTAGGCCTTATCCCAAAGGACAGAAGGGTGGGAAGATGTGGTTCCGTAAATCCCAAGGAGTCATGCCGGATTCACGTGGTCAGTTTACCCCTAGAGGCAGAGGGGGTAACAACAACAGACGCCGCTCTAGAGGCAGAGGGGGTCCGAAGAACCAGGGAAACAGGGAGCCTCTCTCTGAAAAGCCCTTTCAGCATCCCTGAGGTGTTGCCCGGCTGTCCCTCCTTGGAGGCAGTCAGGGGAAGATTATCACTGTACCCAGAAGCCTGGCATTCCCTCACTCAAGACAGATGGGTACAGTCGATCATATCCAAGGGTTACATAATTCCTTTCGAGGAAAGTCCCTTCCCCTCAAGTTCCCTTCCAGATGTACCACCCGGTCTAAGGGAGATTGCAGAGTTAGAAATCGCAAAACTACTGCAAAAGAGCCATTCAGCCAGTTACAATAGACCATTCAGAGCCCGGAATCTACTCAAGGTTCTTTTTGGTCCCCAAAAGACGGGAGACTGGAGACCAATATTGGATCTCAGCAGACTCAGCAAGTCTGTCAGGAAGACAAGATTCCGAATGGTCACTCTTCAGTCAATTCTGCCCTTCTTACAGAAGGACAACTGGATGTGCTCAATAGATCTTCAGGATGCGTACTATCACATCAAAATTCACAGACGCTCCAGGAGATTTCTCCGCTTTCGGCTGGGGTCCAGTCACTTCCAGTTCAGAGCCCTGCCCTTTGGTCTCACTACAGCCCCCAGAGTGTTCACCAAATGCATGGCAGTGGTCACGGCTCACCTGAGACGTCAAGGATTCCAGGTGTTTCTCGACGACTGGCTCCTGTCAGCCACCACCAGGCATCAGCTTATACAAGCCAGGGATTACACAATAGACCTTTGTTCTCTTTTAGGCATCTCAATCAACTTCGAAAAGTCATCCTTATCGCCCTGCCAGTCTATTACCTTCATAGGCGCAAACTTAAATACTGTTCGGATGTCAGCTACCCTTACAGAACAAAGAGTTTCAGACATTCAGACTCATGTCAGGATCATTCTGGCCAGCAAGAAAGTACAGGCCAGAATGGTTCTAAAGGTATTAGGTCTCATGGCTGCGGCCATTACTCTTCTTCCCCTGGCTCGATTCTACATGCGCCTCCTTCAGTGGATGCTGTTCACACAGTGGTCATACCAGCAACTCCCAATGCGTCACCAGATTCTGGTGACACAAACATGCAAAGAACATCTTGCTTGGTGGATCACATCGTCTCAGGTTCACCAAAGCAGGTGCTTTGTACCTCCTTCCCCGATAGCCACTGTCACCATGGATGCCTCCCTGATCGGGTGGGGGGGTCATTATCAGGGCAGGATGGTTCATGGGACGTGGCAACCGTTCGAGTACCATCTGCACATAAATGTCCTGGAGATGAGAGCAGTGCTTTTAACGTTGCAAGCCCTCAACGACTTTCTTCCCGTAGGGACAATTGCAGTCCACACAGACAACATGTCTGTAGTTTGGTATATCAACAAACAGGGCGGAACCAAGTCCTACCCCTTGTGTCGAGAAGCGCTCAGACTATGGCAATGGGCGATCTCCTCTCATCGGTTTCTGGTAGCAATGCATATCCCTGGGAAAACCAACATTATAGCGGACAGATTGAGCAGAGCTATTCTCATGCCTCACGAGTGGTCTCTCAAGCAATCTATAGCGGAAGAGATTTTTCTGGAATGGGGTCGTCCATGTTGCGATCTTTTTGCTACTCCCCAAAACAGCAAATGTCCAGACTTCTTCAGCCTCTTCCCTCTATCAGGCCATCCCCCCAGAGACGCTCTGACCCAGGATTGGCCCTAGGGACTTCTTTACGCCTTCCTTCCATTTCCTCTGATCCCTCAGGTGATCCAGAAAGCTACCGTTTTGAGAGCCAAATTGATTCTCATTGCCCCTTACTGGCCTCGACAAGTTTGGTTCCCGTTCCTCCATCATCACCTTTTGGTGCAGCCGTGGCATCTGGACCCAGTGCCAGATCTACTGATTCACCAATCCGGTCAGCTGCACCGGTCAATTCCTTCTCTCAACCTCACAGCATGGTTGCTCCACTTCCTTCCTTAGCCAGGCTTCCTTTGATCTCTAACCCAGTTAGAGACATCATAGTAGCTTCACTAAAATCCTCTACCAGGAGGATTTACACAAGCAAATGGAAACGTTTCTCTTATTGGGCTAAGGCCCAAAATATTGATCCTTTTACTGCCCCTGTTCAGGCAGTTCTGGACTTCTTAGCAGAGATTTTTCATGCAGGCTCCTCTTCTTCCACAGTCAGAGTTCAGTTGGCTGCTATTTCTAATTTTCATGTCGGGATAGCAGATCATAATATTATGTCCCATAGGCTCTGCAGGGCCTTCTTGAAAGGAATTTTCCTACTAAAGCCTCCAATCAGGAATCCTCCTCCTCAGTGGGATTTAAATTTAGTGCTGACATCCTTGATTCTTCCCCTTCGAGCCAGCTGTTTCTTGTTCCCTGAAATATCTTTCTTGGAAAACTTTATTCCTAGTGGCTATTACATCTGCCAGGAGGGTGTCTGAACTTCATGCTCTTTCGGTTCGACCCCTATTTGATTTTTCACAAAGACAGAGTATCTTTGAGAACTAATCCATCCTTTTACCTAAGGTCGCTTCAAAAACAATCTGAATCAATCCATTGATCTCCTGTATTTTTCCTAACTATTCAGATAGAGCTGAACAAAGCTACATTATCTTGACGTCCACCGTCAGCTTAGATATTATTTGGACAGAACTAAAAATTTAGAAAATCTGATCAACTTTTGTTTCCTATGCGGATAATAAAAAAGGCCTTCCTGTTTCTAAAGTGACTTTGTCCAGATGGCTTTCTTCGGTCATCACTGAAATTTATACGATCAGGGGAAAACAGCTGTGCTCAAAACCTAAAGCACATTCAACTAGGAGTTTAGCTACTTCTACAGCTTTTCAAGCTAGACTGCCTTTGGACACTATTTGTGCAGCGCCACTTGGGCCACTCCTCACACTTTTGTTTCCCATTACAAATTGGACTTGGCCTCCAGGGACAGAGCCAGTTTTGGCTCTACAGTCCTCAAGAGTTTGTTCCATTGAGCCACCCAGGATAGAGGTGCTAGGGACGCGGTCCCATCAAGCAAGAATGAAGGCGAGATTGACAACTTAACATTAAGAAGTTATGTACCTACCATAACGTTCCATGTTAGTTGTCTTCTCGCCTTCTTTCTTGCGACCCTCCTCCTTCCCCTGGCCTGGACAGACCTTGTATAAGAAACTATTATGCTAAAGACCATTCAGACCTGGTCCTTTTTCCATCTGTAAGTTTCTTCTTCCTTTGGGAAGTATTTTATGCTTGGTGTTATTGCCCTTTGTCAACAAACGAGATCTGGGTACTTACTGCCTTGCATCATGGGATATGGGGCTGCCTCGAGCTGGTAAAAGGAGTTCTCGAGCTAAAGCAAGTGCCGAGTCGGAGCCGAGGATCGGCTCCGAACCCATCAAGCAAGAAAGAAGGCGAGAGAAGACAACTAACATGGAACGTTATGGTAGGTACATAACTTCTTATTAACCTTTATCACAAGTGTTATTGTTAAAACTGTTGTCTTAATTTTTTATGTTATTTCAGGGAAATGCAATGTCCTATATTGCTAATGAAACAGGGGTGTTGTGCTTCTAAGATGACCCATAAACACCTCCGGGGGAGTGCTGGGCACAGTGAGAGGTGACCTGTCAATCGTATAAAATTGACTTTTCTGTTAAAACTGTGTACATATTTTGTGAGAATTGTGCTGAAAGCATATATAACAATTGAATTATAAGGTATTCCTTGGTTTGTATAAACTTTTCATGTGCCTGTTTGGGGATGGGGAGACGAGTACCATTTGTGTTGCCTTTGTATTTAAAGAGGTTTGCTGTTGACATTGTATAGTCATCCTGTTGTTTCTGTGGTAAACAATACATTACTAAAGTGGTATTCCTTCTTTTCGACCAAAGATTCTTTTGTGTGGGAGTGTGATATGGTACAACCCACATAACCTTCAATTTTAATAACTGAAATGTGTCTCCAGTGCTTAATGTTGGAAATATATACGTGTGTATGAGCAGGAATTTAATTATGTGATTTATATGTTGTATCCTTCTTTATGTACCATAGGATTATGGCACCCAAGTGTACAAATCCACATAAGCCCCTTTTCAGTGACTATGAAAATTACATTATAGTGCAGGTGTTCAGGCACCATGGTGCCTTTCTGCTTCAGAGAGGACGTGGGGATATAGCTGACAGAATGCGGATTTGGAACCAGATAGCTGCAGTGGCCTGTGAACAACTGGTTACGGGGGGCGGGGGGGCTGCAGTAGAGCCACCACTGACACCAAATGAAGAGCTCCTGTCCACTGTCAGAGATCCAGAGGACTCTGTGGAAACTGCACACCAACATGTGATTGATGTCAGTGCTGGTGCTTTTGGAAGGGCAAGGATGTTCCAGAAGGAGGTTCCAGGTAAGCTTACATATGTCAGGTCGTAAGATTTATTTGTATAGTAAAATATAGAAAAAACACTTGCATGTTTTCTTGATGATTCTGTTGATAAAAGACTTGATGACGCAGTCTTCATTACATGTGGGCTTTTGGTGGACGTGATAGCCTAGTTGCAATTAAATTATTGTTAATGGACGTATAGGCAAAAATTGTGTAGTCAGTGTCCCCATTTGTTGTTGCAGTTGCATCCTTACCTTGCTTCATTTCTTCCAGGACCATCCTCCGTACCAAGTGTGGCGTCGTCTGTACATGGTAAGGAAAACATTTTTCTCCCATTTATTGATGAAAATTTGTGAGATGTATACATTTTATCCGTATGTGTGAGGTGGGTGTAATGAGTTGTGTGTACTGTTTACCATCTGTGATAAAAGTGTGACCATTGTTAGTTTATTTGACATTTGTTGACTGGGAAAGTCCACTGGGTCAGAAACCCATTTTCAGTGGAAGCCCGGGGGGAAAAAAGCTCCACAAAACGTTTTTATACACAGTAATTTTAAATGTAAAATAGACAATTAACATCGGCTTTGTAAAAAAAAAATAACATTGGCTGCTATTATATAATGTATAGTACTGTAAGAATAAAAAGCCTTAAGTAAAGATTGTAGTTTGCCTCAGGTAAATGGTTGTTAAATACTTGGTTAGTTCTAGACACTGCCTATAAATAAAAAGAGAGAATAAGTTAGTTGATAAAGAAAATTTCTTAGGAAGGTTGAGAATAGTTGCATAGTGGAGGAAAGGAGAGAGAGTGGCTAATATAGCAATAACCCACGCCTGGGTGTGGGTAATGCTGGATTTACCCACGGATGGCGTGGTTTGCGCCCGAGGGACCAAACAAAGCCAACCGTGGGTAAATACAGCATTACCCACACCCAGAAGTGGGTTATTGCTATTATACCATGACATTATTTAAGAAAAGAAACTATTACTTAAATAATGGCATAGTATAATGCCTGTTTACAGCCCTTCCGCAGATGTCTGGCATCCGCGGCAGTTCTGATGTACTGCGCGCAGTACATCAGAGCTGTGGGCAAAAGCAACGGAGAAAGCAAGATCTCCGTTGCTTTCTTTTTTTACTGTTTCACTATGTTAAATGGGTTTAACATAGCGAGACAGCTTTAAAATAAGCAACGGAGATGTCCGTTGCTTATTTTAACTGTCTCGCCATGTTAAACCCATTTAACATAGCGAATAAAAGCAACGGAGATCTTGCTTTCTCCGTTGCTTTTTAAAACCTGTCACGCTATGTTAAATGGGTTTAGCATAGCGAGACAGCTTTAAAATAAGCAACGGAGATCTCCGTTGCTTATTTTAAAGCTGTCTCGCTATGTTAAACCCATTGAACATAGTGAGACAGTGTTTTAAAAGTAGAGTTATACTCATGGAAAAAAGTCCGGGCGACCGGACCTTTTTCCATTAGTATAACTCGATTTACAATGTGCACGCTGGCCAATCAGCGTGCACGTTTTGGGGGGGGGGGTCATGGTATAATTACATTTTATTTATGGAATCATAGAGTTTTGCACACAGGAACAGATATGATTGTTGAGGCAGTGGCATTTTAGTGCAGATTTGTAAGTTTTTAATGAGTCTAGTTGAGTGATTGAGGAAGGCAGGGCATTCCATAATCTGGCAATGGTATAGGAATATAGGCTTTGTCTAGCTCTTTTGTCTGGATATATGATTGTAGGATAGACTGAAGTGCAGGGCAGTTATTGAGCTTGTATATCAGTTTGTGGGCAAGAGTAAGTTAGGTATAATATAGGTAATGGGGAAATTCAAACCAATTCAGTTCTGAAATGGCCTCGCAATGGTGTGTGCGGTTTGGCATTCCAAAGGCAAATTTTGCTATTTTATTGCAACCTAATTACAATTTATTGCTAAGAGATGTCTGAAGGTTGGTAAAAATGAGACTCTATCAGGACGGGGATCAGTAGAGTGTTTGCAAGTTTTATTTTGGTTGGTTTATCCTAATAGTGTATGTCTGTAAAGTTTGGCATGTTTTGAAGTGTTTTTTTTTTTTTTTTTAATTGTATTGAGAATATGTTGCTCGAAAGTGAGTTTGTCATCAGTAGTTATGCCAATAATTTTCCTGCCTTCACCAGTTTAATTTCTGTGTTGTTTTGTGAGCACATTTTAAAATCCAAAGATGGCAGCTTTGTTGAATAACAAGAGCTTAGATTTTTTTGGGTGCAGTAATAGTTGTGTGTCGTTTAGCCAGGTTTCTATAGAAGTAAAAGTATTTTGTGTTATGCTAAGGAGATCAGAGAAGTTGCTAGAAGAGGAGATGAAAGTGGAATCATTGGTATATTGGATGAATGTACTTTGGGATGCTTTGTAAAGATTATTAATAAAAATATTAAAAAGCAGAGACCCCAGAATAGATACTTTGGGAACTCCTGTGTTATTGACCAGATAGTCAGATTGTTTATTTTGTCATCTGACAGATTTTCTGTTTATGTAGATGGAAAACCATGTTAAAGAATTTGGGGAGCATCCTAGTTTTTCTAGTTGCTGTAGCAGTTTAGTGTGTGATACTGTACTGAAAGCTTTGGATAGGTCTAATAAGATTACTGTAGTTAATAGACCAGCATCAATAGCTTTGTTCACAGTATCCGTGAATGAGAGTAGGACTGTAATAGTACTGTGTGCCAGATGAAATCCATGTTTGGCGGGAGCACGGAGGTTATTGTCAGAAAGATGCTTTAGAATCTGGACATGTGTACAATTTCTAAGATTTTAGATAGTGATGAGAGTATGGATATAGGCCGGTAGTTTGAAAGATCATTGGCATTACCACCTTTGTGTTATGGAGTGATAATGGATCTTTTTCCAGAGTTGAGGGACATTAGCTTCTGAAATGGATTGGTTAATTAGAATACTGACAGGGTAGGCTGTTGCGTCAGTTGCAAGTTTTAGATATTCAGATGGAAGATTATCACCAGAGAGGGAACGTGGTCTTAGTTTGCTTAGAAGTTTATAAACTAGGGAGAATGTAGGAGTTAATAGGATATTATTACAGGCTTCACTGGTGTGGGGAAAAAAGAGAGGGGCTTTCTTGAGTGAGATTTGGAGTGTCCAGTAGATTATTGGAGTTAAGGTTGGTTTTAGGAAATGAGTCATTGATAAGTTTTAGAATGGTATTGATTAAGTGGAAGTTAAACATATGGGCAATTTGTTGAGGGTTTTTGTCAGGAGAAGGCATTAGGTTGTGCAAGATTCCAGGATTAAGGAAGATGGAAACCGATTTCCAGAACTTTTTTTGGGGTGTTTTTTGTTTTTGGCTGGATAATTGTTGAGAGAAATAATTTTTCTTGTCTTGTTTGACTAATTTTTTGGCTTTATTACGAAGTTGCGTGTAATTAAGTTCATTTTGTGGGTTTCTGTTTTTCCGCCATTCTTTCCAGGCTCGGTCTCTGGAAAGAAGAGCTTGTTTAGTGTGTTTTGTTAGCCAGGGGGCATGGCTAACTTTTGTTCTTTTGGTGCAGTTGGGGACTAGGCTATTAAGTGTAGAGAGAAAGACCTTGTTGAAATAATTTACAGCCTCTTCCAGAGGTAATGTTTTTACTGGGGTCCAATTCTGAGCTTTTGTGGTATTTATGAATATGTTTTGGCTGAAGTTGGCAAAGATAGGAGTGTGTTTTGGGTATTTGAATATGGGTTCTATGGGTGAAAGCTGGTAGGTGGTCAGTTAAGGTGTTACGGAGGGTTCCAGTAGTATTTATGAGGGTGAGATACAAAGATGCAGTCTAAGGTTGACTGTGGTTGTTTAGATAAAGTATGCATAGGTGATGAGCTGTGTAAACCTGTGCAAGTTTATACTATTCACAGAGGAGTTGGAGATTACGTTTTGCCAGTTAATATTTGTGTCCCCAAGAATGATAGTTTCATTGGCTATATTGTGGTTTGTCCAGGATAGGAAGTCTTCCAAAATCTAATAAATTGTGTTAAATATTTAGCGTAGGTGTTAATTTCTTTCATATGTTTGTTGCTTATCACAGGTGATCCTGACAGTCGAAGTGTAGTACTCTTACCACCTGATGTCAGAGTATCAGCAGAATCAGAGAGGCACAATTGGGGGGGGGGGGGGGAAGAGGTTGAACTTGACATTGAGGTTGACATTCAACTATCCCCTGCATTTGCCTTGGGCAGTCATACCTATTCCACATACACATACCTATTCCACTGACCCCCTCAGATACTGGACAGGTGGAGGGTGACTCACTTGATCAGGGTAGTGTGGTTACTGTGGCTTCAGTGCCAGTTGACTACGGCCATAGCCAGAGTGTAGGTGAGGTGTCACGCAGGTGGGTTGTTAGGGGTGCTCATAGGAAGCCTACTGACCACTCTGCATCTGATCCTGGTGTATCTTTTATGTGCCATTCAGTGTATGTTTAGGGCCATCATGGAGGCAGAGGCATGTTCCACTATGGCCTCTGAGAATCTGAGAACATGCTTAAGGTTTTAGATGTGGCACAGGCTGGCATGCATGACTGCATCTGCCATGTGGCTGATTCAGTGGATCAAATGAATGACACGATGGAATGGGCAGATTCTGTGATGGAAAGTCTGCTGGGAGGGGGACAGCATCCATATGGACATAGGTCAGCAGCATTATCTGAGGGCCACCTTGGCTTTCCTGATCACACTCCCGTAGTAGCACTACTTCCAATGCTCCGTCAGTGATTGAGGTGTCCACACCCAGACATGATAGGCCATGGGGTCATAGTCCTGGGCATACTCGTCAGGAGAGCTCATCCACCAGACGTTGGTCATGTTCAGGTGGCAGCAGCACATTTGACCATGGGCATGGATGTGCCAGTGCAACTTTTGGCAGAGCCAGTTCTCACGGTCAGGGGTGATGACAATGAACTGTTACCTCTACCTTGCATGACTTGCATCTACCCGACATACCGGGATGTAGAGCTAGCACAGAGCTTGACTCTATTCTTGCAAGCACTGATGCATGTTTCAACTTGACTGCCCAGACACACACACACACGTTACATGGGTCATTTGTGAGACTTACAGCTCATGATTGTTTGATACTGTATCCAAATTTATGCCTGCCTGAACTCATTACATCCGAGTGATGCCTCCAGGTGCATCTGCAGTTACCTCCTATTGCTCCTCTAGGCATCAAATATTGCTTGTTCATATTTGCATTAATATTTCCAAAACCATGCCCTGTACAAGGTATCAGAATATTTTATCTTGAAA
This sequence comes from Protopterus annectens, assembly GCF_019279795.1. Classification (NCBI taxonomy): domain Eukaryota; kingdom Metazoa; phylum Chordata; order Ceratodontiformes; family Protopteridae; genus Protopterus; species Protopterus annectens. The sequence goes on along the minus strand of NC_056728.1, from coordinate 250,985,993 downwards.
CATACATGATGGCAAACACAATTGTATTGATATTTGACCTATGTCAATGAGTATTTGTTAGAATTGTAAGGTGATAACTTTATTTTTTAAAGGCTCAAGCCACGCCCACTAGGTGTTAAAGGTGCACAATCAAAAGAGCTGTACTGGAGGGAATGAGCCACACACTCAGTACCTTGTGTGTCAGCCTTGGCCTCCTGCCCCGTCAAACAGCACCCTGTGCAAATAACTGTGCCATATCCTTTGTTTGTCTCTCTTGGATTCAGAGATACACAAGTCTTTTTTCTGATGGCCGGAGTGCATAAGTGATTGAGTATTTATTGTATACATGTTTGTGATGCTCTTTTTAAAATTGTACTGCTTTCTTACATGTTTTTGTAATGTGTGTATCTTTGATGCATGAGGTCTTTTAGGTGATAGTGTACACATCTATTGACATAAGTCATTGCTGTGACATATTGATATTATTGCTGTAAAAATAGCCCACTAACTTAGTTACATTATCAAGTAACATGCAAGGCTGTCCCATTCATTTGTATTCTTAGCCACTTATTTTTATATTCCAGGTTCAGCATTTACCTTGATAGTTTAGCAGTTACAAGTGTTTTAATTTGGAGCTGACTCTGTGTGATGCTAGTAGTACACAGCCATTTCAAGGGAAAGTAAAGGTTTTGAGCGTTGCCTGGCATCCATTTTGCTGTATGTATGTGCATAGGTTGACAGTCTCACCCCATAGATGGTGAGCATGTATGCTGTCCAATGCCTTTTGGCCAGGGCGAAGGCATATTGTGCAAGCCTATGTCTACCTACACCCACAGTGGCTGGTGGTCCCTCCCCTCCGACTCTTCACATGTGTGTGACTATGGTGACCTTGCCATTGGTGGTGGAATGTATGCCCCTTCCCCTTGCTGATCCTGCTGAAGTTGTTTTCTCAGGAAAATATTGTGAAGGATAGCACAGACCATGAAAATGTCAGCACAACTACTAGGATTGTACTGCAGAGCTTCCCATGGTGTATCTAGGCACCAGAACTGTGACTTCAGCAGTTCAAACACATGCTCTATGATATTTCTTGAGTGTTTGCCTCATTATAGCATTCTTCAGTTGGGTGGGTGTGCATTTCTGATGGGCATAATCATCCACGGCTTAAGTGCATCCTCCAGTAAAAATGACCTTGTGGGATATCCCACCTACAAAAACTCTGATACAGTTGAGAGTTGTGCCAGATAAGGGAGTCATGGTAACTTCCTGGGTTGCCAGTACACACATTCAAGATGATTCCCTTGGTGCTATACATGACCTGGCAGTTAATGGAGTGGAAGCCCTTTCTGTTTATATACACCCTTCTCTGTTCCACGGGTGGTGCTTTGATTTCAATGTGTGTGCAGTGTATGGCACCCAAGACTTCAGGAAAGTGTGCTGCAGGGTAGAAATCCTGCATAGTTGTAGCTCTGTCCTCAGGTGTATGCGGAAAATATATGTAGTCAATGGCATTTTGTAGCAGAGCATTCAGGAACTGATGTAGAATCCTGGATGCTGATGCCTGTGACACCCCTAGCATATCCCCTGTTGGTCTGTGGAAGGTTTCTGTAGCTGATATTCTAACTGCTACACGTACTTTAGTCTCCACAGATATTGGCTACCCTCTGCTTGCCCTTGCTGTCAGTTGAGGATGACAGAGGTTGCATTGTTCTTGTTGTGTCTCTATCCACCCTGTAGTGCTCTACAGTTGGGTCTATATTGCATGTTCGAAGCTTCAAAATTTAGAACCTTGTATAATCGAACTTATATGAGCAAAGTTTTAAAACTTCGAGCATGTAATAAAAAAAAAATAAAAAGAAAAGAAACCTACTTGAACGCTGTGAGTGGGGGGGGGCAAGCCACCCTGCACCCCTGCTACTTAAATATACCAACTCCCAGATTATACTTCAGTGAAGTGAGATCTCTTTAGGGAATATTTCCCTTTACTTCACTGTATTGTGATCTGAGTTGGTATATTTAAGTAGCTGGGAGTGCAGGGGGGCTTGATCTCCTACTCATAGCTTTCAGGTAAGTTTTTTTTTTTTTATATTTTATTATAAGTTCGATTATATGAGGTTTGAAGTTTTGAAACTTTGAACATATAATATAGACCCCTACAATTTCTAGCTCATGCAGACTCTGAAAAGTTAAACTGGGTTGAAACATCCTTTTCTTTATTGGCCGAGGTCTCTTAGCAGCAGCATAGACTTGGGCCTGTTGCACATACACATATATAAGAGCAACAGCAGCCCCATAACATTGTTTCCATGTAGAGTAGTTTCTGTGGCTGTATTCCAGTAGTTTTTAAAATTTGCATGCAACACTTGCACCGAGTCTGCACAATTGCATTATAGCTGGTTGAATAGCTCTCCATCTTGGATATAATTCAGCTGCTTATGCTGTAATTTGCATGCCACAGTGTGCACTGTTTGTGCAGCTCTACATGCCGTGTAGAGCCACTACAAAACAATGCGCTTCCATGCCCTCATCTTGTGCAGTGACATGCGCACAGTCTTAGCGCATCATGTAGGCTTTATTGAATCCACCTCAAGGTCTTTTTTTGTACAGCAGGATGAAGTAAGGAAGGGGCAGATTTTTCCAAACTGAGAAAAGACAGGGAAGGGAAATAACAGAAGACTTGGAAGAAGCTGGTCTTTATCTGATGTAGGTTTTCATTTAAGGCCATCATTGTCTGGGAGTATTCTTTAACAAATCTACCTAAAACTGTTGACTGGGGACTGTTCTACTTTTTTGAACTGACTGGATCATGTAAGATAGAAAAGTCGTTTGCTTACTTTAACATTAGATCTTCATGATCCATATCCATCTAGTTCAGTATACCCCCTCCTCTTTATTCTTACTATAACCCTTTCTAAGGACTAAGCCAATTATACTGAGGTTATTAAGATGTAAGAGTTTCTCATGCTTGGTTATAGATTTATAGATAAATGTTTAGCTTTTGTTCAATACACTGTATAAAAGTTGCAAATGCCATACATTATGGAAGTAAAGGGAAGAGTTCAAGCTTGGTAAAGCATCATTGTTACCAAAAGACATCCACTTGAGTCATGCCTAGGAGTAGATGGATATTGCTTATAAACATTTAACATATTACATGACTTTAGATTTGCTGTAGAAAATTCAGAATATGTGTACATCTTTCTACGTGGAAGAATTCTATTTGGGGTAGTAGTAAGGAAAATATATTGTGCCCTTGTATACATTAAACCTGAAGTAAGTAACTTCATTGCAAAGAGTATATCTGTTTTAGCTAAATGTAGAGCCGAAATATTTTAGCAGTTGGAAGTGCTGGCTGTGTTACCAGAGGACCAGAGAAGATTTAGTTTCAGGGAGACAGGGGTAGTCTCCAAGATGGAGGGAGTTTAAATGCTGAACAAAAGGTGTATAAACAGAAGCTCAAGTACCAAGGTTTTAAAACTGGAAACCGGGCCTTAGTTCTTGTTCCCTCTGTGGAAAACAAAATGTTGGCAAACTGGTAGGATCCATTTGAAATAGAAAAAAAGAGAATGAGGTAAACTGCAGAGTTAGACAAACAGAAGAGATACTATATCACTGCTCTGAAACCATTGAATGCAGCTATGCTTAGCAGGAGACTGGGTATTATGGTTCATATGTGTGTACTAGACTAATTTCCCTGGAGCCTTTACAAGCCTGACCCATAGAAGTGCCCTGGCATCGTGCCGCCCGCTGTTAGTTCCCAGTGCCTCTATTAAGTTGAGCCACTGCAGTTATTCCCGGGGTGAACTTTATTTCCCATCCACTCATCAAGATCCCTCTTGAAGAGGGCCAGTGAGGTGCTCTGCTTGACATGTATGGGAAGTCCATTCCAGAGCATGGGCAGTCTCTGGGTTATGAACCTGTCCCTCCAGCATGCTCTGTTGTGGTAATGAGGTTGAGGTCTCTGGAATGTGTGGTGTGGTGGGATTTGGATTTCTTTAGATGTAGCATTTCTAACAGTGCTGGGTCAGGCATGACTTTGTAAGTCAAGCAGATATCACATCTTAGTTTGGTTTAGAAAGAAGTTTGACAATTGTGCCTGCAGTTCAGGTAAATGATACACTATCCAAGCCACAAAAATAAGCAGTAAGGAAGTTTCATTTAGGAAGTAAAGTGTTTTCAGAACTGCCTCACAGCACAAAATCAGAGTCTGAATGGTGGTAAGATTTTATTTATTTTTATTTTATTTAACATTTGTTGACCGGGAATGTCCGACTAGGTTCCACAGAGCCTGTTTTCAGCGGAGGCCCGGGGAGAAATGCTCCAGATGCATGTCTTTGGAATATAATTCTAGGGGAAAAGGTTAGATGTTATGTAGTCCTATCTCGCCATAATTCTTGCTGGATGGGTTTGGAGCCGATCCTGCTCAGACTTGGCCGATAAGAAAGTTTGAGAGTTTTTATAGGTTCGAGGCTATACCCTATCCCATGGTGCACCACGGCAAGCGAAAGCTTCGAGTTTGTCTTCTTACTGGCTCATTGGCTAAGTGAAATATTGTTGATATTTTGACTATATCTCTTCATTGTTTCTTCAATAGTTTTTTCCCTTTTATTATCCGAGTGGAGTGTTTGCTACCCCAGTCCCCTTTCTTAAGGATTGTACGGCCCGTTTTAGTGGGCCATAATTGCCTGTTTAAATTAGAGGGCTTTTCCTCTCTGTGTGCTAGCTTTTTCTCCTTCTATATATTAAAAAAAAAAAACAAAAAAAAAAAACTATTTATCTTTTCTTATAGTTGTACTATTGGGTTTTGTTGTATTTGTTTTTTCTTAAAAGAAACATGTCAAAGGATAAAGACAGAGAACACAAAAAACACCGCCCTTCTGGCTTTAAAAAATCTGATGAATGTTCTCAAAAAAAATGTCATTGACTGACAGTCACACCAGTTGTGTGTACTGTCTTGGAGAGAGGCTCATTTGCAAGAACCCTGTACCTTCTGTCATGCTTTCGGCACCAGGGTTCTTAATGAAAGGAAAAGAAAACTTATAGATAAGGGGCCTTATGACTAGTTCCTTCCAAGAACAGCTGGGACAAGGTCAAGACAGTTCCTAAAAGTCATAAAAGGAAATCTGCCATCGCTTCTTGCTTCGGAACCGAAAAAGAAATCAAAAGTGACGGAGCTGAAGAGTTCTGGCTCCGATTCTGCTTCATTCTCTGTGCAGTCTGTTTCTTGTGTCGAGACACTCTCCGATTTTGGAAAGATCATCACCATCTATCTCCACCCGTTCCTCCAGGACACTTTCTGATGAGGCTGTAGATGGTGCTGGCAAAAATTTTAGCTCCTCTGTACCCAAAAGCTTTGGAGCCAACCCATCTTCAGTCTACTGTTCCTCCTCCAACTGCTTCGCTCTCTGAGTCTAATGTTTCGGGTTCTTTAGTGCTGGAACCTTCGGTTCCAAGAATTCTTCCTGCTTCCTCAGAACCAATAACCCTAACCTCATCGGCTCAGTCTGGAGCCTAGGGGTCTAGGAGCCAACAGTCTCAGGTCGACTCTGAGAGGGATAGTCACCTTGTTTTTTGTGGAACCGACCCCACTTCTCGGTACTTTGGCTTGTGTGAGCTCGGCTCCCAAGTCCGCTTCGGAACCTGGCCCTCCTGCTCGGAGTCTACCTTCTGTTTCCACGGAGCAGGGGTCTTCTTTGGAGCAGGGTGATAAGGCTTTCGAGGCGATAGAGAAAGCTTTGTCTAGTGCTAAAGCCCTGCCATTGGACCCGATCTCCCTCTAGCAGCAGCCTCTTCTCCCCCTCCTGCCCCTAAGCGTAGGGAAGCAGAGCCCCAAGGAGCCCCCATTGGAGGAGGTCCCTCGGAAGAGATTTTGTAAGAGGAAACACATAGACTCACCTGAGTCCGTCACTTCTGACACTGATTTGGATGAGTCAGAAGGGTCCCCAAGATCCCCGTCTGAGGATGTCTCTCTTGCGGACATCCTTGAAATCCTTAGAGGGGTGATTGGAAGACCTCTAACCTTACTGAGGACGAATCAGTGCACCTTGAGGCTTTTGGTTCCTGACCTTCCACCTCCTGGGTGACACTGCCATATGACCAACTGTTAGTGGTCATATCTTGGAAAGCTTCGACCTCTCCAGACACAGTGGAGCCTGTCCCGAGGAGGCCAAACAAATTTATCACTGTTCCAGAAGAAAAATCTTTTCTTACCAAGGGAGTACCTGTGGATGCTATAGTGGTAGCAGCAGCCACAAAGAAGGAGTTATTGGAGACATCCTTTAATATCCATCCTCCTAAAGAGTCTAGGACGAGGATAGGTATGGAAAGAGTACCTTTTCTTCAGCAGCCTTTACCTTACGATCACTGAATTACCTGTCCCATTTTACTAAGCTTTAAAGCCATCTCCTAAAGGAGTTGGGAGATAACCTTCAGGGTTTAGTAGCTTCGGGATCTGCTGACAAGGTATCTGCGCAGCTCTACACCCTTACCTCCATTACTAACTCCTCCATGAGGCTGATTTCCTATGCAGCTGACTGAGCGAGCAGGGCAGCCGCAGCAGGGATCTGTCTTAGGAGACATTCCTGGATGTGTTCATGCAATTTTACGGAATCCTTCGTCTTCCTTTACCAACGTCCCTTTGATGGTTTAATTCTTTTTGGACCTCAGGTAAGAGACTTTGACTAGGTACGAGCAGGAAGGGAAAACCTTATCTGCTGTCGGAGTCCGTTTCTCCCTTCCTTCTAGACCCTATCCCAAGGGTCAAACAGGAGGGAAAATGTGGTTCCGTATATATCCCAAAAAGGTTTCCCTCAAGCACAGGGTCAACCCTCCCCTACAGGCAGAGGGGAAGGTTATAATGGAAGGTGCCACGCTCGCAGCAGAGGGGGTCCACAACACCAGGGTGATGGAGATACTTTCTCTGATCGACCCTTTCATTGCCCGTGAGGAGTTGCCTGACTGTCCGTCTCTGGAGGTCATCTCTCACTGTACCCAAGTGCCTGGTTACAAATTTCCCAAGATCGATGGGTACAAAATATTTCCAGAGGTTACCTCATTCCCTTTGTTTCCGATCCCCCTGCAAATCGGTCTTTACCAGATGTGCCACCCAATCAAATAGACTGTGCAGCATCAGAGGTCATCTTGTTGCTTCAAAAAAGTCATCCAAGATGTCCGCACAGAGCAAATAAGATCTGGAACTTACGATTCTTTTTAGTTCCAAAAAAAACTGGGGAGTGGAGATCAATTCTAGATCTCAGCAAACTAAGCAAGTCTTTAAAACTATCGAAGTTCCATATGATCACTGTGCAGTCAATTTTTTTATTTATCGGAAAAGACAATGGGATGTGCTCCATAGAGCTTCAGGACGTGCACTACCATATCAAAATGGACAGGTGCTCCAGAAGACATCTGCACTTTTGGCTGGGAGCCAGTCATTTTCAATTTCGAGCACTGCCCTTTGGCCTCACTAGAGCCCCCAGAGTGTTCACCAAATGTATGGCAGTGGTCACGGCTCACCTGAGACATTAGGGATTCCAAGTGTTTCCGTACTTGGACGACTGGCTCCTCACTGCTACCACCAAGCACCAACTAATCCAAGCCAGGGACGAGACTCTATCCTTGTGCGTCAGATTAGGAATTACAGTAAATCCCAAAAAATCCACCTCCTCTCCATCGCAGCGCATTGTCTTCTTAGGCTCAGACATGGACTCAACTACCATGACAGCAAAACTGACAACCTAAAGGATAGAATCGTTGCACAACCAAGTCAGATTCTTGCTGACCAAAGACAAAGTACAGACCAGGATAGTTCTTCAAGTTCTAGGGACTATGGCATCCACCATTCTTTTAGCTCCCCTAGCCCATCTGCACATAAGTACTTCAGTGGCTACTATTTGCCCAGGTGTCAATGCAGGATCTACCCTTGTCCCACCAAATATGCATTACAAACTCCTGCAAGAAGGATCTAACATGGTGGTTACATACAGATCAGCTTTATCTAAGTCGTCCCCTTGTTCTACCTCAACAAAATGCAGTCTTGACCACTGATGCTTCCCAGATAGGGTGGGGAGGGCATTATCTGGAAATGATGGTCCAAGGTATCTGGCAGGATCACGAGAACCACTTGCATATAAATGTTCTGGAGATGAGAGCAGTGCTATAAGCGTTGTAAGCATTCCACAGTTCTCTTCCCACTGGGACAATTGCGATTCAGTCAGACAACATGTCTGTAGTGCGATTATATAAACAAGCAAGGGGGAACCAAGTCTTACCCACGTTGTTGAGAGGCACAAAGAGTATGGAAATGGGCAATGGACTCTCTCCGTTTTCTGATAGCAACGCACATTCTGGGGAAGTCCAGTGTGATGGCAGACAAACTGAGTTGGGCAATTCTGATGCCTCATGAGTGGTGCCTGAAAACAGTAGTTGCAGAAAGGATTTTCCGTAAATGGGGCCACCCTTGCTGCAACCTGTTCACCACGTACATGAACGCCAAATGCAGCAACTACTTTGCCCTCATTCCCCATCCTGGGATGTCACCCAGGGATGCTCTGGTCCACAGTTGGCCTCCGGGACTTCTTTATGCTTTTCCACCCTTTCCTGTCATACCCAAAGTGATTCAAAAAGCAAAACTGTTGAAGAGTACCTGATCCTCATTGCTCCTTACTGGCCTCGCCAAGTCTGGTTCCCCTTCCTGTGGCCCTATCTCTTGGAGGAACCATGGATTCTGGAACTATCCTCAGACCTTCTTATTCATCATTCGGGACAGTTCCATCCTACCATCCAAACCCTGAAATTGACAGCATGGCTGCTCCAGTTCCAAGAATAGCCAGGTGTGTATATCCCTTTCTCCTACTGTTAAACACAGCCTCATTTCTTCCCACAAACCTTCCACCAGGAAATTATATTCCAGCAAATGGAAAAGGTTTTCCATTTGGGCAGCTAAACAAGGCATAGATCCCTACTTAGCCCCCATAGAGTCTATCCTGTCTTTCCTTGCATCTATTTTTCAAGAAGGAGCTGCAGCTGCTACCATTAGAGTCCAGTTGGCTGCCATCTCAAATTATCATTTTGGAACATGGGAAATCCTGTTATGTCCCACTCTTTATGTAAAACCTTTTTGAAAGGAGGAGTCCTTCTCAGACCTCCAATCAGGCAACTTCCATAACCCTGGGACTTAAATTTAGTTCTGACATCATTGATTTCTCTGCCATTCGAACCGTCTTTTTCATCCGACTTGAAATTGTTGTATTGGAAGACATTGTTCTTAGTAGCTATAACATCTGCTAGGAGGGTTTCAGAATTGCAAGCTCTGACCATTCGACCTCCATATATTGTATTCCATAAGGATAGAGTCTCCCTAAGAACTAATCCTTCTTTCCTCCTCCCTAAGGTATGCTCAGAACACAGTCTAAACACAACTATTGAATTACCAGTATTCTTCCCCAATTGCAGTAATAAGTCAAAATACAGATTACATCAATTAAATGTCCATAGATTTCTCCAATTTTACCTGCACAGGGCTAAAGATTTTAGGAAATAGGATCAATTGTTTTCTTCTCAGAGAAAAACTAAAGGCTTGCCCGTTTCCAAGGTGACTCTGTCTAAATGGCTTTCAGACTGCATCTCATTTGCTTACAGAAATGTTGGGGAAACTACCTGCTAAAGTAAAAGGTCATTCAACTAGAGCAGTATCAACTTCATATGCCTTCAAATCAAAACTCCCAATTGATACCATTTGTGCAGCAGCTACTTGGGCAAGACCTCATACCTTTGTCACTCATTACGATTTGGCCTCCCAGGACAGGTCATCCTTTGGGTCCACTGTGCTGGAGTCTCTTTGCTTGAGGCACCCGGGATAAAGGTGCTGGGGACACTGTCCCATCCAGCAAGAATTACGGCGAGGTAGGACTACATAACATTAAGAAGTTATGTACTTACCCATAACGTTCCATGTTTGTAGTCCATCTCACTTACATTCTTGCATCCCACCCTCCTCCCCCCTTCATGTATCCTGGAGGAACTGGTGAACTATCCATTATGTTGTCTGACCTTGTTATAGTTGTCTGTCCACATAGCATGAATAGGGAAACAAAGTCCTTTTGTTTGTATGTACATAGTTATTGATAGTATAATTACTATTATGTATTTAGTTACTTTCTTGCAAACAAGATGTGAGGAATTGCTGTGGTGCACCATGGGATAGGGGATAGCCTAAAGCCAGTAAAAGCTCTCGAGCTTTAGTATCAGCCGAGTCGGAGCCGAAGATTGGCTCCGAACCCATCCGGTAAGATGGACTATAGACATGGAACGTTATTGTAAGTACATAGCTTCTTATTTAAAACTCTGCAGAATCCTAGTGCCTAAAAGAAAGGCTATATAGAAAGCAGTAAGGGAGTGGTTTAAAGTAGTTGTAATAGGAGGGTCACGCACTGAGTTCAGCAACACCCAAGAGACTGTCCCAATACCTGGGGGAACAAACAGCTGCTGTGGTGATTTATAAGAGGCGGAGCACCATTGTAAAAGTTGCCAGTAGCCCATTGCATGGGATGGAGAAACTAGTAGAAATGTTGTTGCAGGGGTCAAGACTGTCAGCTGCCTTAAATGCACCTCAGCCATTCAAAAGTGAAGCACTGTACTGCGTGATTGAATGCACCACAATGTGTATGGCCTGCCTTGGTCAGACAGCCCTTCCATTAGGCATGTATCTGATAGATTCAAGCTGGGGAACTTCTCTTGTAGAGTAGAACAGTGGTTCTCACGATTTGGAAGAGTACAAGTGACCTAAAAAAAAAAAAAAAAAAAAAAAAAAAGGGGTGTATGTGTGTAATTTATATGGGAGTGTTATACAGAATTTATTTTTAAAAAAATCTGTATCCCAGTGTTTGAGTTTATTGCACATAGATTGATGTTTATTTAAATGATTAGTGTTTCTGTTATGTTCGGCCACGGTGGTGCAACGGTTAGCGTTGCCGCCTCACAGCAAGAGGTTCTCCGGTTTGATCCTTGGCTGGGGTGCCTTCTGTGTGGAGTCTGCATGTCCTCCCTGTGGTCGCGTGGGTTTCCTCTGGGTGCTCCGGTTTTCTCCCACATCCCAAAGACATGCTGTAGGTGGATTGGATACTCTAAACTGGCCCTAGGAGTGTGTGTGTGCCTTCCATGGAAGGTTGGGTGCCGGGCTGGCAACTCGACAATGTAAAACTCCACTGCCAATCATGAGCGGACAGGTGATCCGCTGTGGCGACCCCTAACCAGGAAAAGCCGAAAGAAGAAGTGTTTCTGTTACATTGTCTCAGTTTTTAAGAACGGCAAGATATCTGACTGTAATAGCGAAAGCAGGTTTACTTAATGAGCTGGCAAATGTAATATAAAAAGGAGGGCTGAAAGAAAACCAGCCAAGAGAGCATTTGCCCTTAGTGAAAGGGAACTTGGTGTGTAGAATAGCAGTTCGCAGTTCTAGGGAACTTGGTGTGTAGAATAGCAGTTCGCAGTTCTGGGGAGGCAATCTCAGTAAAAGAAAACCTTGATGAGAAAATGGAAATTTTTTTCCTGACAGAGGAATCCAGAAAAACTTACCAATCACCATTTCCCAATTGAGTTAAAGGTGAAGAATCTGTATTTAATTTTGTTTGTATATAATAAACTGCGTTTTTGATAAGACGTAATCTCAGCTGCTGTAATCCTTCCATTGTGTAGTATATTATTTATATACACACACACACACACACGTATTTATATAAATGACTAAATGTATACGCACAGTGACTTTTTTTTTTGTGAGTTACACTTTTGTCAGCCGGTTGGTCTTGCATAAAATTGTGTTAGATTGATGTTCACAGTTGAGCAACACTGCAGCTTTTGAACTGGTCTGTTCTGTTTACCTACACTGCTAAGTTATGGCATAGTGTGTGTGTTTTCCCCAAAATTGCAGACTGTGGAGTATACATGCATGCATGTTTTGACAGCCACTTGTGTTTGGATGCATAGTAAGGGTTTTGGTGGTTGCTGCAGAGGGGAAAGTATTGTGCTGATAACTTCAGTTACATTTTTATCTACCAACATAACTTTAAGTAACTGTGTGAAATCAAAGTATTTGATGTAGTTAACATATTTTCTGACTTTTGACATTGTAAATATACACATACGAGTGTATACTTTCTGGAATCAAAATTTTAATGCAGTGACCGTTTATTGCTAGTATGTAATATTCCTGGGCAAGACTGTTTTGGTCCTCAGCAGGATTAATTGTCGCATCTTTAAGAGACTTTGGAACAGAAATCCTGACTGTTAATTTAATAACCTCTTTAAAGTTGTTTGCTTTCTAGGAAGTGAATTGTTTTGACTGCTGAGGCATGCACAAACTCTTGCACTGAAATCTGATGGTAATAATACATTTTTCTTGCTTTGCTTTAGTTACTGAAGTGAAGACTTACTATAGTGTCAAGAAAGAAATACTGAACAGGTATATGAAATAATGTAATCACTGTCCACAGTTTCTTTTAAAAAATTGTATTAATTTGTAAGTGATAAGGGAGCAGAATCTCTCTATTATTCAGTGTTGGGAAAGTATCCTTTTCCGCGTAAAGAATACTTTGCACTATTACCAATATTACAGAATGATTCAGAATTGCATATTTATTTGTTCTGTCATTGTTTAGTGATGTTGCTACTTGTATATTGTGTCAAACCTTCTGTGTAGGGAGTACCATAAGAAGGCTAAAAAAATCATACAGCGGAACACACTAGTGATATTAAAAAAAAAAAATGCCTTGTATAGGCATTCGGTTGATTGCTCTAATTTTAAGAGATTTTTATTTTTAATCATCAACAAGGTTTTATTTAATGTGAGATAGGTTGACTATGAAAGTTTATTAGAGCATAAAGAAACAATGTAGCAGTTAAGGTTAGACGCCACTAACAGACCAGGTTTGAATGATTTCTCTTCAATTACTGGGACTTTAAAAATTAGTTGGAAAAGCAAAGATCACTTTAGACTTAAGCATATTAATAATATAGTAGGACTCTGGATTCAGAAAGAGCCAGCTTTTGAGGTGGTCGTACTGTGTATTTTATTTTGCAGAACAAAGTATTTTGAAAATTTCACGGACTTAATAGAAGTTGATATGAGTTGAGGTGCATGTGGGATAGCAAGTTTTTTTTTTTATTTCTGAGTGGAGTTTATGGTTGGTTCCCATGCTTATGAATTATTTTTATAGTGTATTGCAGTATTTTGATTTTTTTTAATTTGCAGCTTCCATTTTAGGTTTTATATATCTGTTTTAGTTTTTGCTGGAATGTGAACTTTATTTTCTACTTCATACATCAAAACTGTTCAGATGTTCACATTTTTGAATGCTGTAGGATCTGTTTGGACTATAGAGTTTTCAGTTTCTTTGGAAAAACACTCTTCCTGTGGGTATCATAACTAGGAACATTAATCAGTCTTTGGAATTTTGGATACAAAAAAATTACACAGGTTCCTGCACTTAAATGGACTTTGCTTTTAAAGGAGAACATTTCTGTTACGATTTAGAGTTTTCCCTGGCTTTGGATTTTTGTTTTAGAATAGTATAATGAACATTTAGATCACATCTTTTAATTATAGAAGATGTATTTTATCCCAGTAATTGATAGGAGACTTTTACTGTGTTAAGGTGACCAGCCTGAGTTGTGCAGCTTGGTTTTCTTCTGTTTTTTGGAACTTGTACATTGAAATCAAAAAAAAGAAATTCTACCCTCAAACACTTGAAGGATTTTGTTTAGTATGGTCAGTGCAATAATGAAATAACTGAAATGAAAAATCCACAAGAAAGTGAGACATAATTTTGTCATGCTGTGCCCCTCCCCGCCCCATAGTAATATATAGACCAAAAATAAAAAATACTAATGATATTTCAAAAAAAAAAAAAAAAAAAAAAACACCAGCAAACAGTTGAGCTAGGAATCCAACATATATTAATGTATTTTTTGTTTTATGATTAAATATATATAAGGGGGAGGGGAAATACAGTTTGCTATTTGTGATTATGTTTGTTGAGTGTTAATGAGCAAAAGCACCAGCATTTTGGATTCCTGGCTCAACTGTTGTCTGCTGCCATTTTTATTTTTGACATAGTAATATATAATCTTTGTCTCCCAAGCACTGACCTCAGGCATTTAATTTAGGTATTGTTCCAGAAGTCTGGCGCATAACAGTTGTGATGCCACTTCACAAGGGGAACCTCACCACTGACCGCAGCAATTACAGGCCCATCTTTTTGACTAGTCTCATTTAAAAGCTGCAGAACATTTCATCCCTGACCTTGTTTAATTGCGATATTAAATTTGTTATCAGACCAGGTTTTGCAGCAGTTTAGTTTTATCAAGTTTGGATCCCATGCAATTAATCTGATTACTTCTTATAAAGGGTAATACAAACTGTTTGCAACAGTCATGCTGTATAAACAGCTTGCTTCGACCAAGCCAAAGCATTTTAAAAGCATTTTTCATGCTAACATAATAAACTAGGTAAACATGCTTAAAATAGATCCTTATGTAGTAAGATGGATAGCAAATTGACTAAAAGCTAGGACCCACATAGAGCATGGTCGCTTCCTCAGAGAGTATCTCTGAGTACCTCTTTTGTTTGGCATCTACTTTTTGGATCTCCAGATCACAAACCAAGATCTCTGGTTAACGAGATTTGCTGATGACTCTAAGCCATGTCATTCTCAAGTCCATCTCTGATACCCAGGTGCTCCAGCATGAGTTTACACTTTTCAGTACTTGGTGTGCAGATGACATACTGAACTTAAATGAAAAAAATAGCAATATTGTCACATTCAGTAGACACCTCTCTACCCAGTTTGTAGCTTAGACAACACACCATTCAAAAATGAAAAAGTAGGTGACCTTGGGACGTCTTGAAAATCTACATTTCCTTGGGACATGATTTGATAATTCCCTTTGTTTTCATCATCATGTTGTTGTAGTTGTCAGGAAGGTATTTTACCTAACACAGTTTACAGAAAAAGGAGTATTGTCCAGAAGTAAATAATATAATATAATGCACCATTTAGGCAGTACCTTTAGGCATATTAAAAAAACTAGTAAGACCCCAATGATTCCTGATTGAAAAGGTCACTGGCTTAAACTACCAGAAAAAAATAAAAGGATGGTCCCTTTATTCAATGTCCTACAGATTCCTGAGGGATGATCTTTGCCTTGTCTTCATGCCATTAAGAACCTGGAAGTCCTGTCTCTCTTGTGTCTTCATACATCAAACAATCGCTGTGATCTAAAACCGAGAGAGAGAGACAGAGATTCATTATACAGCACCTTCCCCATCTCTGGAATAGACATCCACTGCAAATTAAGCAGTGTGATGTGATGCATTATATTTGTTTATACTGCAACTAGAGGACTAGATGGATGGTTACAGATTCACCCCTGGCTTGACTGGCGTAGCACATTTTGAAAAAGGAAATGTGGTTGAAGGGTGAGTACTAGATGATTTGGCCATATTGACTGATGATGTGACACCCTGCCCGGTATGAAAATGTAAAAATGCGGGGGGGGGGGGGTTGGTAATGACTGGGTGTAAATAAGCATTAGGCTTGGTATTTCCTATGATAAGCTAGCCAGACCGCCTGTGTGACAGACCTATTGGCATTGCAGATATTCAGCATTCGACCACTGTTGCAGTAGCCCAAGTTATTTGGGTCTCACCCACTGCCATTGGCCAACATTAGAGTGCCCTTCACTCACTCTCTCAGCAACTTGAGAGGAACTCCATATAAAAAGAGAGTGCCAAAATCTCATTTGTCGATGAAGTGCCCTCCTTTGGCAGGATTTGTGGAATTGTTGGATCGGCTATCAATCCTTTAAGCCTGGGTTGATACATCTCCCGTTGGGGAAAAACATACACAAAATTAACTTATTGAGCAAATCTGTTGTATTAGTTTGTCTAGCAAATGTACTGATTTAGACTGTTACTTGTCAAAGGGAGGTTTTGTATGCTAGTGATTGTGTGAACAAACTGTAAAATACCTATTTTTTGACATTTTCCTATAGTTTGTGTAGCTTTTGTGTGTTGGGGACAGGATATTGTGCTTTTGAGGAACTGTCAATGTTTTTCTCACATCAGAAATTCTTGCTGGTTGTTTAAAGTTTTAAAGACTCTTTTCAGGCTGCTCCTCCTATCTTCAGTGCTTCCTTTTCAGCTGAACCCATGAAACAGTTGCTGGTCTCCAGAGCTTTTCTTTCTGTTCGCAAGAAGAAGCAGCAGCAGAAAGTAGCCAAGGATCCTTTCGGTGTCAGGCCAGCTCCTTTTGTGCCTCTGCCACAGGTGGGTGCCTCTCCTGTAGACTGGCCTGGTCCCTCAAATCTCTCGTCTTATTCCCTTAGTCCTTTCGGTGTAGTACCTATATAAAGGACCAGGGAATAAACATTTCCTCTGCAGCTGTAGGGATGCCTTCCGTGAGCAAGGAAGATCCACTGTTGTTGGTCTGTGGGGAGGGGAGGAGGTGAAGGTCCTTCATACGGCCAAAAAATGTAGCTTAACCCCTAGAATAGGTATCTGGGTGTGGTTCTTTCTTTCTCCCAAGGAGTTTACCAAGAAGAGAGAAACTTTTTCTGTTTCTACTTCTGTGGATGGGGAAGATTTGCTAGGATTTTTTTAGAGAACTTACTTTGGCTTTCTCTGCCCTACTGCATCTTTAGAGAGGAAAAGTAAAAGTTTCCTCTCTTTCTGATTTTGAATCTCAGTTAGAAGAGCAAGGTTTGGGGGTAGAATGTTATGCGTTAGGATTTTCTTCTCCACCTGAGGATTATGATTCTGAAGAAAGTGTTGCTTCACATTTCCCTGTAGAAGACTTATCTTTTTTTTTTCCTAACCGTTTTCAGTGGGAACGGAATGAAATTCTTATTGCTCATCAGATGCATTCTGTTTCATGGCAGTTTGTTGTTCCTATGTTTGCAGCTGTTCTTCCTGTTTTTCCTGCTTTAGAGAATGTTTTTCTCATTATTAGTTTCCCTGACAGCCAACCCCTGCCCATATGAGGTCTTGTGGGTTTTAAATGGTGCCTCAGACTTTTAAACATTTTCTAACTCTAAAGCATACATACAGTGCTTTTTTTTTCCCTAATCGTTTCTGCTAAAAACATTGCTACTGCTAACCCCATTCCTTGTGAAAAGAATGGGAAAGCTATTGACAGATTTGGGATGAAAGTGTATTCTTTTGCAACTTTAACAATAAGAATATTAAACTACCAGGCTCATATTTTAAGGTTTTTATCTGTATTTTGAGAACACACAAAAGTTAACTATTGGATATCTGTCTTCCTGAAGCAAAAAAAGAAAAAAAGTCTTTGAATGCTTTAGTAGCTGCTGCACCATGTAATTAAACATGGTTTAAAGTATTCCTGTGATTCACATCTGCTCCATCTTGGTCAGTCTTGAGAAAATTTGCTTGACTGTGTCTCAGTCTTCATGAAGATGTTTAAATTCTCCCCTGGACATGGAAATTCTTTTCAACTCTTATGTAGTTGAAGTGCTTAAAAAAAATTGATTGGGGGGTGGGGGGTAGATTCAAGGTGTGAACCAAATCTTCCAATTTTTTAAGGGAAATAATTGCCCTTTCATCCTCAGCTCCCTTTTTGAAAAGCAGTTCAAGCAACAAGGTTTTTCCAAACAAGATTTTAAAAAGTAATGGCAAGGACCCCCCCCCCCCCAAAAGCAAAGCCTCTTAAAACGAAGGATAGCCCACTGAGTCGGGCTCCCTCCCCTTCCCACCCCAGTGATCTCTCCCGCTCTCTGAATCTTTGTCTTCATTTGTGGCACCACATTGTTTCAGACAAATGGATTCCAAAAGTAATTCAGGAATTGGGTTCTAAAAGTAATTCAGCAATGATATTCTTGGAATTGGGAGTCCTTCCCTCGTTTTCAGGGGATTCCTCCTTGTTCAGTAAACAGTCTCCTTGTTTCCTCCAGTTCTTCAAAATATGTTCTTGCAGGGAGTAAGAGAAAAAGTATGTCCCGGCAAGATGGGAAAAGAGTTTTATTCAAGGATTTTTGTGGTGTGGTGCCAGAGAGGAAAGGGTCTTGGAGGCCTGTGCTAGAACTTTCCTTTTTAAATATTTTTGTGAAGGTCTAAAAGTTCAAAATGTTATCTATTCAGTCACTGCTACCTTTTATCCCTTTACTAGCATTCATAGTAAGGCTAGACTTTAGAACAGTGATGGCGAACCTGTGACATGCCACGATGTTTTGGGTAACACACCAGCGTTGACCACAGTAGCATAGCTAGTGAGGGCAAAAGGGCCGGGCGGCACTCGATAAGCTGTTTTTTTTTTTTGGCCTGGCAATAAGTCAGGTGATGCCACGATGGCTTTCCGTTTGGCTAAGCTGCACACCATAACGCATGTAGCAGCAGGTCAGCAGAAAGCCCTTTAATGGTCGCGCAATTACACACCAAGATGTGGAACAATGTGGGAAAATAGCAGCAGGAACCCTAGGCCAAGAAGACAAATATAAAGGAGAGGTACTCAAGTAATTGATTTATCTTAACCATAAGAGGGCATAGAAAGATGCACAGCTTGTACACATACTAAGAATGTTAATGAAGGGTTCGCTTGGGCAAATGATTCATTTTGGTGCTTGTGCATACCTCAGTATTTTACTGAAAGGGTTGCTTGGGTGAATGTTTCATTTTGGTGCTTGTACACATACTAGGAATGTTACTGAAGGGGTTGCTTGGGCAGATGTTTAATTTTGGTGCTTGTGCTTACTGTACCTGGATATTTTATTGAAAGGGTCTCTTTGGGAAATGTTTAATTTTGGTGCTTGCGTGTACCTGGACATACTAATGAAGATGCTGCTTGGGGAAATTAATTTTTGTAATCAGGGAAGTGCTTGTGCATACATAGGCAGACTGCTGAAGTGACCACTGGGCAAAATAATTTATTGTATTGTTTTAGTACTTGTGCATACAGAATAGAAACTAATGAAGGGGTTACTGGGGAAAATATTTCATTAGTATGTCGGGGAAATGCTTTTGCATAATTGAACAAACAAGTTTGTGGATTGCAACTCCAGTATCAAAGATGAGGCATCTCTTTTAACAATGAATGTGAGTACAGTCATTTTCAGTTTTTGTGTGTCATGTTTTATTTTGTGAGGTGGGGTGGCAAACTCGGTCAGCCCCAGGGACACAAACTCTAGCTACGCCACTGGCTCACCAACACCAGAATTACCAAAGAAACTGAACAAACATACAAAAAATATGTGGCCCTCTATTTATCTATTAAAACTCAGCAACAAAGTCATTAATTGATTTTAATGAAATAAAATGCAATGTGTTCCATATTTTTTTTCAGTTTTAATTCAAAATTTATTATTAAAAGTTGGGTAATTTTTTTTGGTGCACTATTTTAAGCCCATTTATCAGTGCACATATTTTCTCTTTTGTAAGTCACTGATTTCTTCTTTTACTTTAATAATACATAGCAGCACACATGACTGGACTGTGTTTTTTTTTTTTTTTTTTTTTTTTAATAAATGAATATGTAAAGAATTTTTTCTCTTGTTCGAGGGGGGTGGGATGGGAGTGACACACCATCAGAGTCAAGGTAGGCATTTTCCGAATTTTTGACACACCGTGCCCAAAAGGTTCGCCATCAGTCTTGGTTTTTATTGGTGCATGATCAGAAATAGTTTTTGGATGTGTGTCGAAGCTTTCAATTAAATGCACAGGTCCTGTGAAATATCAATGTGAGAGTGTTCGATCTCGCCGTTTGTTCTTACACATGGGTTCGGAGCCGATCCTCGGCTCCGTGTCGGCCGCTTGCAAGCTCTGCATCGAGAAGAAGCTCGAGACAACCTAATACCCACAATCCCCCTCTGCCTTTACCTCAGATCTAGTTTGCCGCTGCAGCGTTCGCATCACTGGGTTGAGCTCGAGCACCTAAGATAAGATTAAGAATTTATTCTTGTGTTTTTTCTTAGTAATTTTATTATAAAAAGTTTGTTAGTGACATAGTGTGTGTGTGTGGTAAGGTTGAGGGATTCTCGGTTCCGTTAAGTTTATTTAAAACTTATTAGAGTTCTCCTCGGGGCCTACCACCCCTTACTTGGATTTGACTACCGGATTGACTTCCTTACTGGATTCGACATTTACACCGGACTTGACTTCTTTACTGGACTTGACTTTTCAGTTTCTATTTAGAGTGAGATGTCTGAAAAGGCCAAATCTGGTTTTAAGCGTTGCCAATGTGGGCAAAAGATGTCAGTTACTGACAATCATAGTTCCTGCGTCTACTGTCTTGGCCGTCTCCATCTGCAAGAAGACTGCTCTGTTTGTCATTCTTTCAGTGTGAGGGTCATGACAGATAGGCGCAGGAAACTCATGGATAGGGGTTTGTTAAAACCTACCTTTCAGGAGGCTCTGGATGCTTCAGACCAGGCATCCAAATCCTCGAAGGAATCGAAGACGTCGGAGCCCAGGTCATCGGCTCCGAGCTCTTCAGCTAAAGTTAGATCACCGGTTCCACAGACTTCGGGGCCGAGTGTTCAACTGTTGTCAGTTTCCGAGCCTCGAGTCTTGGAACCGGTGATGGAGCTCCCTCCCCCGACACTGTTGAGGTCGGCTCTGTCTTCAATTTCTTCGACTCGTTCTTCCAGACCCCTCTCTGATATTGATGTAGACCGCGTGGTGCAGAAGTTAATGGAGAATACGGCCTTATCCAAGCTCATCTCTGTCTCCTCTCAGTTGGTGTCGAGACTTGAAGGCCTGCCACTGTCTCCATCTGTTCCTCCTCTGAGACCTGTCCAGTCTTCGGAGCCGGAAGAGGCTGAGCTGCTGATTGTGGAGCCCTCGGTGCCAGAACCGTCCTTTTCTCGGTCGGCTCCGTTCACCTCGACTCCGTCGGATCCGGTACCGGAGTCTCGGAGCCGAAGATCCATCCTGGGTTCCGGGACCGAGAGTCGGACCGATGTTTGTTCCGACTATCCCTCTCGGGGCCTCGGCTCGAATCGACTCGGTTCCGTCCTCGGAGTCGATGCCTTCGGTGCCTGTTTCGGGGATTCTTCCCATTTCTTCGGAACCGGGAGATACCTCGACTCGGGACCCGGGGGCTTTCGATCTCATGAGGAAGGTGTTGTCTACCCAGACAACCACATCAGCAGATACAGCTTCTCCTCCCCATAAAGGTCCGTTATCCTCCTCTGCACCCGTGGCTACAGCTAAGCGTCGAGCACCTGTGTCTCAGCCACCCCTGGAGGGTGCCCCCTCTTCCTCGGAGGCTTCTTCGGATGCTCCCCCCGAAGAAGTCCCTAGGAAAAGATTGTGTAAGAGGAGACACTTAGATTCTCCACAAGAATCTTTGACATCCGATACTGACTTGGATGAGTCAGAAGGGTCCCCAAAGTCACCTTCAGAAGATGTCTCCTTTTCTGACATCTTGGAGATCCTAAAGCAGAGAGGTGACTGGCAGTCCCTCCCCCCTTCTGAGGATGAGTCAGTCTTGCTGAAGGCATTTGGTGCTCGCCCTTCCTCCTCCTGGGTCACTCCGCCCTTCGATGAATTAATGGAGCTGATTGCTCGAAGGGCGTGGGAGGCTCCTGACACGGTGGAGCCAGTCCCTAGGAAGCCTAATAAATACATTACTGCACTCCAGGACAAGGCTTATTTGACAAAAGGAGTTCCAGTGGACGCTATGGTGGTGGCAGCGGCCACGAAAAAGGAGATGTCGGAATCTTCCTCATCTGTCCATCCGCCTAACAAAGATTCTAGGACTATGGACAGATACGGGAAGTGCATTTTTAGTTCAGCGGCTTTTTCTATGCGATCCCTGAACTATTTGACCCACTTTACACGTCTACAGAGGGATCTAATCAAAGAGTTGGGAAGATACCCTCCAGGGTACTACAGATGCTGCTGTTTCAGAGAAAGTTACAGCACATCTCAATACCCTTACATCCATTGTTAACTCATCCATGAGGCTGATCTCATACGCAGCCGAAGGATCGAGTAGGGCAGCAGCTTCAGCGATTGCTCTTCGAAGACAATCCTGGATGCGCTTATGTTCATTTGCGGAAGCCTTCAAGTCTTCCTTTACTAACGCCCCATTTGATGGTGCCACTCTCTTTGGCCCAAAAGTAAAGGAGACCCTTACCCGGTGTGAACAGTAGGGAAAGACTCTGTCTGCTATCGGAGTCCGTTTTTCCACCCCATCCAGACCGCACCCCAAAGGGCAACGCGGTGGGAAAATGTGGTTTCAAAACCCCAAGGATCTTTCCCAGGCACGCAGGGTGATGCCCCCTCTAGAGGCAGAGGAGGGGCAGAGGTGGAAGACGCCTCCTGGCGGCAGAGGGGTCCATAAAACCAAGGTGACAGGGATACCCCCTGGAAAACCTTTCCAGCACTCCTGAGAGGAGGCCCGACTGTCCTACTCTGGAGGCAGTCGGGGTCGCTTAGCTTTATACCCTCAGGCCTGGCAAAACATTACTACAGACAACTGGGTAAAAGCGTTGTTACCAGGGGTTACAGAATACCATTCCTATCCACCCCATTCCAAAGACAAGACTCCCAGATGTGCCCCATCTGCGAGATCCAGCAGCTATAGAAATTTCAAAGCTGCTAGAAAAAAGAGTCATCCAACCAGTCCCGGCGGACCAAATAGGATTCGGAACTTACTCAAGGTTCTTTTTAGTTCCAAAGAAGACAGGGGACTGGAGGCCGATTCTGGACCTAAGCAACCTCAACACCTTCGTCAAGAAAGAAAAGTTCTGAATGGTCACGCTTCAATCGATCCTTCCATTCTTACAGAAGGACGACTGGATGTGCTCAATAGATCTGAAGGACGCATACTACCACATCAAAATGGCCAGGGCGTCCAGAGATCATTTGCGCTTTCGGCTGGGAGCCAGTCACTATCAGTTTCGAGCCTTGCCCTTTGGTCTGACCTCAGCCCCAGGGTTTTCACCAAATGCATGGCAGTGGTAGCGTCTCATCTGAGACGCCTAGGATTCCAGGTGTTTCCGTATCTGGACGACTGGCTCCTTTCTGCCACCACCCGGCGTCAACTGATACAGGCCAGAGATTACACTCTACAACTTTGTGTTCACCTCGGAATTTCCGTAAATTTCAAAAATCTTTACTACAGCCATCACAGCGTATCTTATTCATAGGAGCGGAGTTAGATACGCATCAGTTAATTCTAAGGCTTCCTCCAGAAAGGATAGCTTCACTTCAAACACACATATCTCTTCTTCTGTCATCCAGAAAATCCCCAGCAAAACTGGTACTAAAGGTTTTGGGCCTCATGGCAGCTTCTCTCATTGCGATTCCATTGGGAAGACTGCACATGAGAGTTCTACAATGGCTACTGTTTGCACAATGGTCTTTCCAACATCTACCTCTGACACACGAAATTCTGATCACAAACACTTGCAAGTCGCACCTAGTCTGGTGGCTTCAGGCTTGCAACCTTTCCAGAGGAAGACCATTTGTGCTACCCACGCCAACAGCTACGGTGACCACGGACGCTTCCCTGATAGGGTGGGGGGGCATCTTTCAGGGACAGACAGTCCAAGGCGAATGGACCAATTTAGAGTACAATCTGCACATCAATGTTCTGGAGTTGAGGGCAGTATTTCTAGCGTTGCAGCACTTTGCTCCCCTTCTTCCTCTAGGGACTATTGCAGTTCAGACGGACAACATGTCCGTAGTCTGGTACATAAACAAGTAGGGGGGAACCAAGTCCTATCAGCTATGCAGAGAGGCCATGAGAATTTGGCAATGGGCGGAGTCCACGGGTCGCTTTCTGATAGCAACGCACATCCCGGGGTCATCCAACGTCATAGCCGACAGGCTGAGCAGAGCAATCCTGTTGCCGCACGAGTGGTCCCTAAAACAGTCAGTTGCGAAGAAGATCTTTCGCAAGTGGGGCCAGCCTTCCTGCGATCTGTTTGCATCTCCAATGAACGCCAAATGCAGGAGCTATTTTGCCCTATTACCCCCTCCAGGGGAAGTCCCCAGGGACGCACTAGTTCACGATTGGCCCACGGGTCTCCTGTATGCTTTTTCTCCTTTTCCCCTGATTGCAAAGTTTCTACAGAAAGCCAACAACCTGCAAAGGACGATCATCCTCATTGCCCCATTCTGGCCTCGTCAAATTTGGTTCCCCTTTCTTCTGACACACCGCATTCAGGGACCCTGGATCCTGGACCCAGAGCCAGATCTACTGACTCACTCGTCAGGGGCTCCCCACCCCTCGCTCTTATCCCTCCATCTAGCAGCTTGGCTGCTCCGATTCCCTACTTAGCCAGGTCTGATCTTCTTTCACCTGCAGTTCAGAATATACTAGTGGCTTCTCATAAAGCTTCCACTACTAAGACCTACACTAGTAAATGGAAGCGCTTTGTGTTCTGGGCAAATGCACACCAATTGGACCCTGTCATAGCTCCTTTAAACAAAATCTTGGAGTTTTTAACAGAATTGTCCCACCAAGGTGCTTCTCCTGCCACTTGCAATTGGCTGCCATCTCCAACTTTCATGTGGAAGAATGTGGGGCTCCTGTTATGGCCCACAGGCTTTGTAAGGCCTTTTTAAAAGGGTCTTTTCATATTAGACCACCAGTTAGATCTCCTACATTCCCTTGGAGTCTAAACCTCTTATTATCTAAATTGATGTTACCCCCATTTGAACCAGCCTCCTCTTGTCCATTGAAGTATTTGTCGTGGAAGACCCTCTTCTTGGTAGCCATTACATCTGCTAGAGTATCTGAGCTTCAGGCTCTCTCGTTAAACACCCTTATTTAATCTTTCACTCTGACAGAGTATCTCTTCGCACTAATTCATCCTTTCTTCCCAAAGTTTGCTCTATTAATAATATTAATCAATCCATTGAATTACCCACCTTTTTCAAGAATCACTCCAACAAAATGGAGTATATGTTACACAAGTTGGATGTCCACAGACAACTTAGATTTTACTTGGATAGAACAAAAGATCACAGAAAATCTGATCAACTTTTTGTAGCCTTTGCTGATAGCAGGAAAGGTGTAGCGATTCTGAAAAGAACTCTTTCTAAATGGTTAACTGATTGTATTATCTATGTTTATGATTCTTCAAATCAAGCTTTATCTGTCAAACCCAAAGGACATTCTACAAGATCAGTGTCTACATCCCTGGCTCATGCAGCTCTCCTACCATTAGACGCTATTTGTGCGGCTGCTACTTGGTCTAAACCACATACATTCATTTCTCATTACAAGGTAGACAAGGTTTCTAGGGACAGGGCAACCTTTGGTTCCACTGTGCTCAAGAATGTCCTCCCGTCAGTTCCTCAGGAACATGGAGCTAGGGACGCTACCTATGTGTAAGAACAAACGGCGAGATCGAACACTCTCACATATAGAAGTTATGTCCTTACCATAACGTTCCATGTGAAGTGTTCATCTTGCCTTTGTTCTTACATTCCCACCCGCCCACCCTTAGGAAGAACGTTCTTTTTGGTGCCTGGTCTGGGTTATTCTGCTTCTGCATTGCAGTTGTTTATATAAATATATATATATAGATAGAAGTATTTTTTGTGTCTATGTGATTTTTGGCATGAATGTGTTCTCTCTCTGACTGCTGGTTTGCTTGCAAACTAGATCTGAGGTAAAGGCAGAGGGGGATTGTGGGTATTAGGTTGTCTCGAGCTTCTTCTCGATGCAGAGCTTGCAAGCGGCCGACACGGAGCCGAGGATCGGCTCCGAACCCATGTGTAAGAACAAAGGCGAGATGAACACTCCACATGGAACGTTATGGTAAGGACATAACTTCTATTTTCTGTCTAGTCTAGCCCAGTTATTGTATCTTGGGCAATAATATGTAAATTCTTTTTGAGTTCCTACTACTGAATTTACATTTTCCATACCAAATATTTTCATAAAGTTCTTCAGAAATTATGCTTACAAAAACACGTTTATAGCTTGTCAAATGTGGTAAACTAGACACTCACCCTTGTAAAATAAAGAGAAAATATCCAAATTCTACATACAGTAACATCACCTCCATCCCAGCAGGCCAAGGTCACAGCATATGAACATTAAACTTCCTTTTGTCTAGCCTTTTTTTTTTCTGTTTTTATACTGTAAAATGAAAAAGTACTTTACTTTAATATCTTTAACGCATACAACAGTCACTGAAAAGACACCTCACGCACTTAATATAGCACTGACTACATATAATACAAAACTGTTATACTGTGTATGCCATGCAGTATACATCATGAAATGTTTTACACAAACTCTAATAAGAATAACAATTTATTTTGCTTATATTTTGATCTGAAATAGTTTACTTCATTTGATCTTCAACCTGTGGGAATACGGATCCAGATCGGATCCGAGCCGGCAACTTCACAAGTATCTGCTCAGAGATCCAAGTCCCTCCCCTACCCATAATACACCACCACCACCTTTCTTCCCTCAGATCTTGTTTACCTCTGCTCTCCTTTGCATCATGGTCTCTGAGCTCCAGGCATTCAGTAGTTATTTGAAGCTTCAAGTTAGATTCAGTAGTTTTGTGTGTGTGTGTGTGTGTGTGTGTGTGTGTGTGTGTGTGTGTGTGTGTGTGTGTGTGTGTGTGTGTGTTAGTAGTGTAGGTTTTTCCTCCTTTTTCCTCCCCCATTGGTGCGGCGTATTAAAGTTTAGTTCTTAGTCACACCCCCCCCCCCCCCACAGCTCTCTGTGTGTGTATCTTGAGCATGTGGTGGTTTGGTGTGAGGTCTTGTGTTTCTGTATTTCGGACGTGCACAGAGTGTGGCCATAAAATGTCTCCTGCCGACGGCCGCACTCTGTGTTGGCTGCCTAGGTGTAGCCAATCTTTCTTCAGGTTGTAGCATTTGCGTGGCCTTTAATCCACGAGCCCTAAAAGATCGTAGTGCAAAACTGGTAATGAAGGGTCTCCTTCCTGCGAAGGAGTCGGCTGCCTCCACTACTTTGGTCACAGCTGTGACCGCTTCTTCAGCGCCCTCCCTCTCCACCTCTCCCTCCCAGGCTGGGACTCGCCCTCCTGCCTCTAGGCCTGTGGAAGGAGAGTATCGTAAGGGCAGAGAGAAAGAGAGAGCACAAAGCAAACAGGAGGAAGAGGTCCCTGGACGGTTCGACTCCGGTTGGGCCTCCTCCAAAAATACAGGCTATACATCGACCTGACTCCCCTCTGCTCTGATCGCCCAGGTTTTCGCTGGAGGAGTCTAGGTCATCTTCTAGGGCTTCGACACACTGACTTGCTAGGTCAGAGTCCGTAGAATCATCGCGGTCCACCCACAGGTTATCCGAAGCTGACAAGGATAAAATGATGCAGAGATTTATTCTTACACAAATCCAGATGGGAGTCTTGCCAGCCCCCTCTCCCTCTGGAGGGGGGAGCTCGTTTCCCTTCTTTACACCTGTTTCTCCTTCTCTGATCCGACCTAAGGTTTTGGAGTATCTGGATCCAAGGGGCTTCGGAGTCAGGGGGCTGGCGCTGATGGTACCCGTTACCTCAACGCTGGCAGTTACCTGGAATGAGTCTGACCCCACTAGCTCTGATTTGAGCGGCTCTCTGAGCTGTAGCCTGGGCATCGGATCCGAGGGGGTGGAATTTTTCCCGTTGGCACTGACCTTGTCAGGTCATGGCCATCTCCTCTCTCAACTTTGGCATTCGACGTGGTGGAAAGGGTTCTCCAGTAGATTGAGACCCTTGACTATCTCTTTGGATTCCGCCCCGACTTCCGTCATTTTACCGCAGGGACAGCCCGTGCGCAAGGAGTCCCAGACTGTTCCTCTTGAGGAACATCGGGTGGTTTGTGAGCCTGCATCGGAGAGCCACACTGGAGAGGTTCCTTGCAAGCATACGTTCAAGAGGAGGCACTTTGGACTCCTCTCCGGAGTCCCTCACTGAGGACACCGATTTGGAGAAAGGGGAAGTTTCCCCTAGATCATTTTCCAAGGATGTCTCTTTGGAGACATCATGGAACTGTTGCACCAGCGGAGAAGTTGGTCCCGCCGCAAAACCTTCCTCGGATGAGTCGGTGTTCCTGGAGGCCTTTGGCACGGGCCTGTCTACTTCCTGGGTGTGTCCCCCCCCCCCCTCGCGGATCCCTTAGTGGACTTGATCACCTAGTGGGCTTGGAAGGAACTGGACACCGTGGAGCCAATTCCAAAGCACCCTGATAACATTTTAAGCCCCCCTGTGGACAGACCTGTCTGGAATAAAAGGTCCCCAGTAGATGCTATGGTGGTAGCAGCCGCCACCAAGAAGGAACTAGCTTAGGAAAGTTCCACGGTCCATCACCCCGACCAAGGGTCCAGGATGATGGATCGCCTAGGGAAGCAGTTGTATGCGTCAGCAATCTTTTCTATAAGGGTGCTGAACTATCTGGCCCATGTTACACGACTACAGCGTGACCTAATCAAGGAACTAGCTGAGTCGCCCCTACAGTCCATGTCTCAGGAGGACAGGCATACATTCTCTGCGAGGATGGCCACCTTGAAAGCTGTCTCTAATATGTCCATGCGCCTCCTTTTGCATGCTTCCGAGGGAGCGGCTAGGGCGGCTGGATCCAGCATTGCCATGAAGAGTCACACCTGGCTCAAATTGTGTCGGTTCACGGAACCCTTTAAGGCGTATTTTGTGAATGCCCTTTATAATGGCTCTTCCCTATTTGGAGAGACTGTCCGTGACGCTTTGGTCCAGAGTGAGAAGGATGGGAAGACACTGTCTGCTATCAGGATCCGCTTCTCAAACCCTCAAAAGATCCTTTTCTCAGAATCCGCGAGGGCAAAAGAAGATGAACAGCAATGGTTATTCCTCTCCACAAAGGAGGGGCCACAACTGACCCTCGTAATTATCGCCCCATAAGCCTGACTAGCCTGGTCTGCAAGGCTATGGAGCGCATCATCATGGAACTCATTAACAAAGAGATTAGGAACCTCCAAACATTTGACCCGACCCAGTTCGGCTTTAAGGGCAGATCATGCCTACTAAACCGGTTTGACTTCTTCGAGACAGTCACCAAGGCCATAGACGAGGGAAAGGTGGTCCACACAGCCTACCTTGACCTCGCCAAGGCTTTCGACACCATTCCCCACTCTGGTATGGCAGAAAAACTCACCAGCCTGAACATAAATCCCTACGTCACGAGATGGGTTGCCAACTGGCTTACAGACAGAACTTGCACGGTAAGAATAGTGGGCTCCAGGTCCGACTCTAAACCAGTCACAAGTGGTGTCCTGCAAGGCTCGGTCCTGGGACCCCTACTGTTCGGCATATACTTCTCAGAAGTACAGGCAAACACAGGAGGACTATGGCTAACCAAGTTCGCCGATGACTGCAAACTGGGAGCCGTAATTGACTCTCCGGAGATGGACACCTGGTGTCAAAGTCATGGCCTCAAGCTAAATGCCAGAAATGCATAGTCATCCCATTTGGGAAAAACAAAACACCCACTAATTACGACATAGGTGGCAGAAGAGATAATAAGAGATCTGGGGACCCAGGAAGATAGTAATCTCTTCTTTGACAATCATATTGCCAAAGTAGTTAGGAAATCCTTCTATATGGCCCATCTAATTACTAAAGGGTTCATATCTAGAAATAGAGGTTATAGTGCCCCTCTACTCGTCACTCATTAGACCCATCATAGAGTACAATGCCCCATTTGGGATGTACCTCACAAGACACTTCCAACAGCTGGAAAGGCCACAAAAGTACCTCACCAAGGGGATTACTGGCCTCAGACATATGTCCTATGCAGCCCGACTGAAAAATCTCCAGCTGTACTCAGTGGCATATCGCTTACTCAGAGGTGATCTCTGCCTGACTTACAAAGCCATGTCCAACTCAGAATTGATGGACATGCTCCACCTAAAGAAATCCAAGTCACTGCGAGCCACTCGCTCTAGTGAGCTAAACCTCTCCACAACAATAAATAGAACATACTGGAGGGATAGATTCCTGTCACAGAGACTCCCCATGCTTTGGAACAAAATTCCAAATTGCATCAGGCAAAGCCCCTCACTAACACGCTTAAAGAGAAACCTTCACGAGTGGATGGGTAACAGAAAATACACCCCTGGGATCACTTCATTATCAATGAAGCGGCGAAAGCCAACACACACTGGCTAGGCTTATAAATGCCCTTGGGCAGATAGCCTAGTACCTACCTATGAACCTATGTGGTTTCAGAAGTCTCAGTATTCCCAGGACACTCTGGGCTCTTCTTCCCCTGGAGGCAGAGGAGGGACCAGACAGACGCGGGCCCAGAGATAGAGGGGGTCCGAGGAATTTGGGGTCTCAAGAACCTTTCTCGGACAGGTCCGTGCAGCAGACCTGAGGGGTTGCCTGACTGCTCTGCTCTGGAGGCAGTCGGGGGTTGCCTGTCATTGCACCTGACGGCATGGGAGTCCGTGTCATCAGACCATTGGGTGCTTCAGATAATATCCAGAGGTTATTCAATCCCATTTGTGGCTCCTCCCACTCCACCCAAACACCTCCCATACATACCATCCACGCAAAGCGGGAAGTGGTACTAGAGGTAATCAAGCTGCTAAAGAAGCGAGCCATCGAACCAGTTTCCTGGAGATCGGTACGGATTGGGCATCTATTCCAGGTTCTTTTGGTGCCAAAAAGACTGGGGACTTGAGGCCCATTCTGGACTTGTCAACCCTGAACCTGTCAGTTACCAAAGAGAAATTCCAGATGGTCATTTTACAGCCCATCCTGCCTTACCTGCAAGAGAGCGACTGGATGTGCTCGATAGAGCTCCAGGATGCTTAATTTCACATAAAGATGCACAGAAGCTCCAGGAAGTTCCTCCGCTTCCGGCTAGGGGCCAATCATTACCAGTTTAAAGCCCTACCCTTTGATCTCACCACAGCCCCCAGGGTGTTCACCAAAGTAATGGCAGTGGTAGCGACTCACCTGAGGCTTCAGGGAATCTAGGTCTACCCTTACCTGGACGATTGGCTCCTTGCTGCTCCCACCAAGCGTCTACTTTGTCAATCCAGAGACTATTTCCTACATCTTGCACACCATCTGGGAATTAGTCAACACAGTCTAATCTCTTCTAAACCCTGTCCAGGGTATAGAATACATAGGAGCACGGATAGACACTTTGCAGACAAAACTCTTCCTGACCTCGGAGAGAATTCAAAGGTTACGGATGCATGTTGCCTTCATCTGTCAGTCCCATCTTCCTTCAGCGGAGGCAGCAACAATCATGCTTCTCCCGTGTGCTTGTTTGCATGTGCGAGTACTACAGTGGACTCTAGCGATGCAATGATCTGTGTTGGATCTTCCATTGTCACATCCGATACACATAAGCAAAGTCTGCAGGTCGTCCCACCTCTGGTGGATGCATTCATTGGAAATACTAGAGGGACGACCTTTTGTCACAGCTCCTGCCCAAGCCACAGTGACCATGGGATGCCTCCCAGCTGGCGGGGGGGGGGGCATTGCTCGGGAAGGACAGTTTGAGGCATGTGGTCCCCGCAGTGGCGGCTGGTGACTTCAAATCAAAGGGGGGCTGCAGGAGATAGCCGAATGGGTGGGGTCAATGGGAAGGGGGTGCGGACAACTAGAAAGGGGAGGAGCTATGCTCAAAACCACAAAAACTAAACTTTAATTAAATATGCTTCCTGGGTGCCAAACCCTCATTATGAGAGCCCAATCAAGACAAATGAAGTATAAAAGAATAAAAATATTTCAATGCATTGGTAGCTTGACAGCTTACTTAATATCTAGATGGAAACAAAAAGGTTGAGAGGCATGAAAAAATAAATTACTTTTTAAATACATTACTGGAATGCCAGTCAAAATCAAGTATAAGAAAAACAAGCAGCACTCAACTCAAACTGCTTCTCCTTGCACTGCAGTTCTAATTATAATTTATATTCAGCTTTATTAAAGTACCAAGTAACATGCTGAAAGTAGCAATCTCTGCAATGCCCCCACTTGTAAAAATGTTTCTTATCCAAAAAAGACCTGCTGCCTGACAACTATCTACTTGTTTCATGGGGAAAACATGATCAAAGTAAAAAATGAAAAGCAAACAAGCTCATGATACATTGCTTAAAGGATTACTGTACAGATTATGGACCACACATGAATGGCATTCTGTTTAGTTTACGGGTAAAGCCCTCATAGATCATTGGAAGTCTCCAACAAGTGTAATGAGCTTCTTAAAATAATGTAATCCTGTCCTTTATTACAAATACTGTCATATGCATTTCAATACCCAATGCTTATACATTATCTAGTTAAGTATTCTCTGCATGGCAACAACAGAAAGGCTTCAATGTTGGCAGGCTTATTAAAGCTTACTGGCATGTTATGATCTCAGACAAGCTTACCTGATGGTCATAAAAGCATTGCTACTTAAAACACAGAGCAACAGGCACTTTGAGTAATAAGCATAAATCAACAGTACAAAAATATGACAGAAACCAGACCATTCTGCAAAATCAAGAACAGATGAAAAGCCACTGTAGTACTATACCTTGGATGGGGGGATACCCTGCACATTTACACTGCATAACTGCTCCTTGCCTTGCTTTGACACATCCAGAGTCACTACATGGGGGAGCGGGGTGCAACAAGTATGTCACAATTTGAAATGTCTCTGGCTGACTGTGTTGGCCCTGACACATTTGTCATACCTCTCACCCTCAGAGCAAAGCCATACATAGAAGTGGGACAAAGGCCCAAAAATAAGAACAATTTTTAAATACTGCTCTTATAAACTTAGAAAGATAATAGAATAGTAGGTCTTGCATTGGTATGTATTTTCTGAAGGATATGAAATCTGAAACTCAAATGTCTGTCATTATTTTCTAGCTTCAGTCTTTAATGATTTACCACTAATTTGCCAAAAAAAAAAAACAATTTTATGAAAAATGGACCAAAAATGTGATGCAAAAATATAAAATAGCCACACAATACAGCTGGGAACCTGTCAAAGAAGGGACACTTTTTTAATAATAGTACTGCTAACTTGAACAGCTGACAAAATAAAAGAATCTACATGCATTTCTGAAATAAAAGTAATCTATAACTCTGATTATTACAGTTATTTCTTAATTGTAAACCCTCCATGTTTTCTTCCAAAATTGTTATTTTGCAGAGGGATTATTAGGGGAAGAGCAACATTTTGAGCCAAATTCGGGGACAGTTGAGAGGTTTGGCTATGCCTAATTCTATAAAGCAATTTATTTGCATGTACCTCTCAACCTGTTAATTCAATAAATCTGGACAAGGCCAAATATACTGGGGGAACATATAAACAGTACTAAAAATTGCTCTTGTATAAACTGAGACAGTTGATAGAACAGGTATTACTTTAGCATGCATTTTTCTGAAGGTTATGAAGTCTGAAACTCAGTGTGTCATTATTTAGTGACTTAATTCCTAAATGAGAAAACCACAAATATTATGAGGAACAAACCAAAAATAAGAAGCAAAAATCTATTCATTCTGTGAAAATCTGGACAGTTGGGAGGTATAGTTCAGCTGGGGCTGTCTTTGAGTTTGCCGCCCTTCCCCCTCACAAAATCATGGTCGAATGGAGCCTTCCCCCCCTGCAGCCATTCCAATGATACATTACTTGGCTATTTCACTCCATTTATCATAAACACTAATGTGCATACTGCTTTACTTCTATGATGATTTGGATTTCATTTGAAAGTTTTATTTTGCATTTTGCAGCACAAACACTAAGACATCTGCTAAACAAAGCAACGCAGTCTCACAATGAAAACAGGCTTAGCATTAAAAATTTCTCTGCCCTTGAAACTCACATTCAATGAAACAGCATTGAAACCCACATTCAAAGAAAATACATTTTGCCAGTGGCAGATAAAGATTAACTTTGGGCTGTTTTCAAATCATAGGCCCC
This sequence comes from Protopterus annectens, assembly GCF_019279795.1. Taxonomy (NCBI): domain Eukaryota; kingdom Metazoa; phylum Chordata; order Ceratodontiformes; family Protopteridae; genus Protopterus; species Protopterus annectens. The sequence goes on along the minus strand of NC_056728.1, from coordinate 250,952,116 downwards.
TTGCACATGAAACATACATGTGCTCTTTGATACACACCTTCCTGATTCTACTAAATTATATTCCTTGTACAATACAGTACAGTTGTTAGACGGCATTTTAAATTTATTGTTTTGAATGTTTTTCCAGTAAACAATGAAACAAAATGCATGCACCAATGACAAAACTACCCAATTCAGAACATTTCCATCATAAAAGTCTACTCAACCTTCTACAGTCCACCAGTATCAGTAAATATGCACAATCTCTAAAGTAGTAAAAGTCATCTAAATAATTCCACATTAAAGAAATCTGTAACAATGAAGAGGTTGCTGCTAGCAAACAACTTTATATGTCACTGTTTATTCATCTACAAATAAAGTGCCTGTTGCCCTTGAGGAATAAATTGCCTATGTTGCATGCATTAAAAAAATGACAAGCTAGTAATATAGCAATAGGGACTGTACAGCAAACTGATAACAGGTTCAGGTTCATAGTTACTACTCTAGGTATCTTTGCCAAAAAGGACTGCAGCATCCACCCACTTTTCAACATAGTACAGTATCAGCATTGCATCTATCTACTGTGGGAGTAGAACCCACAGCCTTCTGCATCAAAAACAAGTACACTACCTGTTGTGTTATTAATGCAAGCAGACTTACAATAAGCAGCACTAAAGTTTTGTTCCCCTGCAGCTCTCAGCTCCTTGTAAAATCTACTCGACATGCAGTTGTATCTCTAAACTTTGCAGCACAAGAAATCTGGAAAAAGCCAAAATTTATTGGGTGGGACAAAAGCCCAAAAACCAGGGACATATTTTAAACATTGCTTGTATAATGTTGGAAAGTTGCTAGAATAAAATGCTGTGTTACCACCATACATTTCACTGCCACGTCTTTAACCCAGGGGACCCTGTGCAAAACAGTCAGAGAAACATACCACTATGCCAAATCAGCTGTTTTGTAAAAGAGAGGAAGACAAACTTAAATGGCTACCATTTAGTGAATTCAGTTCTCAGCATAGCTGTCAACCTCTTGGCACAAAACACCTGAACAAAGCCAATAATGGGGGGAATACAGCCCCCAAACATATTTAGTGAATTCAGTTCTCACTATAGCTCTCAACCTCTTAGAAAAAAAACATGTGGACAAAGCCAGTAATGGGGGGGGGGGGGGGATACAGCCCCCAAACATTCAATGACTACAGTTCCCACCATAGATAACTAGCACAAAATACCTGGACAAAGCCAATAATGGGGGAATACAGTCCCAAAAATTGGGACAAATTTCAAAGTTATAAACTTAGACGACTGCTAGAACAATTTCACACAGAAGGCACCCCAGCCAAGAATCAAACCAGAGAAACTATAGCTGTTAGGCAGCAGTGCTACCAGTGCACCACTACACTACAGGCTTTGCATGGAAAAATGTAGATACAGAAACCACAGATTTTATGAGGAACAGAACAAATATGAAGCAAAAATCTGCAAATTTTTTTTTTTAGAAATGGTGGTGGAGAGGGAATTCAAGTCCTTGCCACCTGCATCCAAGGTACAGGGTTCAAGCCTGAGTATCTCTATCCACCACACACACACACCTCCTGAATGTCTCAACGAACAAAGCAATCCAGCGGATAAAAAGGCAGTCTGAAGTCTTCTGCGTTTTTTTTTTTTTCAGTTTTGTTTTTTAGTTTTAAAGATTTTTTTTTGTGTTTTTGTAGGTGGGAGGGCTGCAGTCCGGCAGTCCGATAGCACGAGCCGCCCCTGGGTCCCCGATTGAGACCAGTTTGCATATCAATGTTTTAGAGATGAGGGCGGTCCTTTTTAGCGTTGCAGGCCCTTCATTCTATTCTCCCTGTAGGAACTATTGCAATTCATTCAGACAACATGTAGGTGATCTGGTACATCAGCAAACTGGGAGGGAGCAGATCGCGAGGCTATGAGAGTTTGGGAATGGGCGATCTCTAACAGTCGTTTTCTGGTAGCAATGCACATCCCGGGACGGTCCAACATACTGGCGGACAAACTAAGCCAGACTGTTCTGATGTATGAGTGGTCTCTGAATCCTTTAGTAGCGGAGCAGATTTTTGTAGTGCGAGGTCAGCCTTGCTGCAGTCTCTTCGCATCTCCTTCCAATGCGAAGTACAGCGAGTTTTTCGCTCTGAGCCCCCCGCCGGGGGAATCCCCCAGAGATGCTGTAGTCCATGCTTGGCCTCCTGGACTTCTTTATGCTTAACCCCTTTAACTCTTATCCCAAAGTTCCTCCAGAAGACGCATCGACTGGGGAGCAAAGTGATCCTCATTGCCCCGTTTTGGCCTCGCCAGGTATGGTTTCCCCTTCCTCTCGTCTCATCTTATAGCTCCTCCTTTGATCTTGGATCCCTGTCCAGCTCTCATCTCTCACCCCTCGAGGGTCCCTCATCCGAACCTGGACAGTCTGAAGCTCACGGCTTGACTGCTCCAGTTCCCTTAATTGCTAGAACTCCCGGTTTGTCGTCTTCGGTCAAGACTATTCTGGTGGCAGTCCATAAATCGTCCACCAGGAAAATTTACCACAGCAAATGCAAGCGCTTTTCCATTTGGGCTTCTCAAAGGGATTTAGACCCTTTCACAGCTCCAATTCTGGCTATCCTTGATTTTATGGCAAACATTTTTCAACAAGGGGCTAGCGCATTTACAGGGAAAGTTCAGCTGGCTGCCATTTCTAATTTCCACATTGGTGAGAACATGGCTTCTTCCAGATTATGCAAAGCTTTTATCAAAGGTACAGTTTTCTTGCATCTTGCGGTCAAAGGTCCTACTCCCGTGGGACCTTACTGTGGTATTGCAAGCTCTGGTTGCCCCCCCCCCTTTGAACCGGCAGCAACAGCAGATGTTAAATTTCTATCTTGGAAGACAGCCTTCCTAGTGGCCATCACCTCAGCTAGGAGGGTCTCAGAACTTCGGGCGTTGTCTGTCAAGGTTCCCTACATGGTTTTCCCTAAGGACAGGGCTTCTCTTCGTACCAGTCCCTCTCTTCTTCCAAAAGTGGCTTCTGAGATCAGTATCAATCAGACTATCAATTTACCTGTTTTCTTTCCAAATTTAAAAAATAAGGGTGAATACAAGTCGCATTTGTTAGATGTTCATACACAACTACGTTTCTGTTTACACAGAACCAAACCCTTTCGCATGTCTGACCAGTTGTTTGTGTCCTTCTCTATACCTTTTTTGGGTAAATCCATTTTTAAGGTGACTATTGCTAGATGGATTTCTCTCTGCATCCTTCAGATTTACAAGGACAAAGGCTTGTCTCCTCCAGGTCAGGTTAGAGCTCATTCCACAAGGTCCATGGCTACTTCTACTGCCTTTTGGTGTAGGGTATCCTTGGATGACATTTGTTCAGCGGCTACTTGGTCCTCCTCTCATACCTTTATTTCTCATTATAAATTGGATTTGATATCTAAAGGGAGAGCATCCTTTGATTCTGCGGTGCTCCAAAATACCCTTTCATGAGGGCCACCCAGTTGTATAAATAGCGGGGGACTATCCCACAGGGTGAAGATCAAATGAAGTAAACTACTTCAGATAAAGAAGTTATGTACTCACCATAATGTTCCATCTGAGTAGTTAGTCTTCAGCCATCCCCCTCCCCTCTGGCCTTACCATCTTGGCATGTAGCAGAGCACGCTTTAGCGGCTTTGGTCTATGTTTCATGAGGTTGCAAAAGTTGTATGCGGTAAGGTATATTGCATTGTTTTTTTTTTTTGGTTTAGGGTGCAGCAAACTCGATCTGAGGGAAGGAAGGTGGTGGTGTATTATGGGTAGGGGAGGAGCTTGGAGCAGATGATTGTGAAGTTGCCAGCTCTGATCCAATCTGGATCCATATTCCCACAGGTTGAAGACAAATGAAGTAGAACTACTCCGATGGAACGTTATGGTGAGTACATAGCTTCTTTTACCCCCTTTTAGTGTCCTTGTAAACCTTAATGATATAAAGTGGGGTATGTGCTTTACAGTTCACCCACAAGTTTATCTAAGTCAACACATCTTGCAAAGCCATATTTCATAAATGTGATAAGATGCTTTATAGTTTTCCATTTATTTACTAATTTAGAGTTCTGGTCTTCTTCCTGTTCATAACCATTTTCCTGCAGCATACTCTGGTTCAAGTCCCAGGTACTGCTGATTCTTCTAGTCAAATCCTGTGTTTTTTTCGGTCTTTCAAGCATTTTCCTTTGGAACTTGGGAAAAGGTTTTACTAGCAAAGCCTTTCTATGAACCTTACCATCAGAAAAATGAGAAGCAGAGTCCCCTTCTGCTTGCTGGCTCGCTTTTTGTTGGATACATTTTTTCTTCATCTTTGGCCTCTTCTGCTTCAGAAAATTACTTTGATCCTCCAGGAAGAATATGTTTGAAGACCGCTGGATATAGCAGCTTAAATCTTAGACCTGTTTCAACATTCCCTCATTGCTGTGATAAATCTGCTTCTCTTCTGCTAGGTGTACAGTGAATAATTATTTTCTAACAACACTTTGTCTCCACTTTAGTATGTTGCTCTTCTGGCATAGTTTTGTTAGGATCAACTTTTTTTGCTGGTAAGATTGCATCTTTACAAATATAGGTCTTGGTTGCTTTCTCATAGCCAGGTTTGGAGCATATACATTCAGCGTGCCCAGTCACTTAAATTCTGCTGTGGAGTACTTGTGCTTTCATAAAAGTAATACAGTCTGCTCCTTCCAGTTTGTCTGGTACAGTAGAAATTCTCAACGTTTTTGTGAACCCTCCATCTTTTGACTCTACTATTTTTATAAAAGTTCTTGAGAAACCTCATATTTACCCAGCTTTTTCTTCATGTCAACTTCTGATTTTTTTTGTAGTTGTATTAGTACATCTAAATGGCTAACGTTTCTTCTATTTTTTTCCTGCCTTTGTTGTTTGAATAGATATACACCTTCAATGTTTAATTTATTTTAATCTCCTCTGAGTACATTTGATTTATATTTTCCTCTAATTTACTGAAAGCCATCTCTTGAACCAACGCTGAAGCTTGAACTACTTATGTTAAGTTGTCTATCTCGCCTTCATTCTTGCTGGATGGGTTCGGAGCCGACCTCGGCTCCGACTCGGCCACTCTAAAAGCTCGAGAGTTGGTTCCACCGGCTCGAGGCTCCCCTTATATCCCATAATGCTAGGCGTGAGTTACCTCAGATCTCGTTTGCCGCTACAGCATCGAGGTGCTGGTTTTTCTACCGGCTTGTTGGTAAGTGTATTTTTTGTGAAATTAGCATACTTAAAACCATATATTTTTAAGTTTAAATATATTTCCCTTAGTGTAGTGGATTTCTACCCCTTTTTTCCGAAAAATCCCATTTTTTTCCCACAAGAACTTTTAAAGTTCTCTCTCGGGCCTTCTGGCCTTTCCCCATCCCCTAGTGGTGTGTGTGTGTTACTCTTAATTAAACTTAGTTAATAGTTTATTTTTGAGTTTTACAAGTAAAATTAGTGTAATCGGTGTCTGTTTGAGTGTGTGTGATTACACTTTTTTGTCTAGGATGTCTAAAGACACAAAGGTCTCGGGCTTCAAGAAGTGTGATGCGTGCTGTCAGAAAATGTCTCTGACAGACGGTCACACTTCTTGTGTCTACTGTCTGGGGCCTTTGCACCTGCAGGACTCCTGTGCTGTATGCCATGGCTTCAGCCCCAGGGTCCTGCAGGAAAGAAAAAATAAGTTGATCCTTCGGGGTCTTCTTAAGCCTGAGGATTCCCTTTCTGTCTCTGGGAAGCCCTCTAAGGCTTCTAGGTCCTCTGCTCCAGCTACTGAGCCGAGACCTAAAGCTACAAAACCTATGTCTGCATCGGCTCCGGCTGGAGCCAATGAGTCTACAGCTTCTGTGGTTCCCTCGGCTCCGGCTGGAGCCGAGGTAGTAGAAATTCCCTTGTCGGCTCCGACCAGACTTTCGGAGCCGACATCTAGGAAGAGATCCAGGTCACCATCCCTTGGCTCCGTTCATTCGGCTCCAGCATCTCCTCTGCTGTCTGAACGGAGCCATAAATCTCACTCCTCTAGGTCATCGAGGCTGTCAGATCATGACCTCCAGAGGGTAGTGAGTCGACTTCTTAAGTCCGAGGCACTGGCCCAAATGCTTCAGAGCCCGACTCATCAGTCGATGCCTGCCCCTGTCCATCAATATATTCCTCCTCCCACTCCGTTGAGCTCGGGCCGGGCGTTCGGAACCGAGACTGTGGCAGCGTCGGAGCCGATACAGGTGTCTTCGGCTCCGTCGTCGGCTCCGATTTCTTCTTCAAGGATTCTCGGCGCCGACTTCCCTCGTCGGCTCCGAGGGGTGAGTGGCATCGGACCCTTGTCCGACCCCGCTCTTCCTCTCGGAGCTTCGGCGCTGGTGAGTTCGGCTCCGACATCGGCCTCGGAGCCATCACTGTCGGTGCCGAGGGAGGCTCTCAGCTTCTCGGAGCGGGGACCTCTGGCTTTGCCTGACAGGGGTGCGTTCAAGGTCATGCGGAGTGTGTTAGAGCCTGGCTCTACACCACAGTCGGCTCCGTCCGCCCCTCCCTCTACGGTGCCTCAGGTCAAGTCGACTCACTCCCTCATCCCGGACCGCAGAGAGCCAACTCCTCAGGAACCCCCTGTGGGGATTTCATCCTCTTCCGAGGCCTCTCCTGATTTGGCAGAAGAGCCCCCTCGGAAGAGGAAGTGTAAGAGGAAACACATTGACTCACCTGAGTCCATCACATCTGACACAGATTTAGATGATTCCGAGGGTTCCCCGTTCCCCTTCTGAAGATGTCTCCTTTGCAGACATTCTCGAAATCCTCAAACAGAGGGAAATTGGCCAGCCCTCAGCCCTTCGGAGGATGAATCTGTGTACCTTCCCGCGTTCGGCTCTCGTCCTTCCACCTCCTGGGTGTCTCCCCCCTTTGACCCCCTCATGCAGGTGGTAGCTAAAAAGGCATGGACGGCTCCTGATTCAGTGGACCCCACTCCCAGGAGACCCTCAAAATTCATAACGGCACCAGCAGACAAACAGTTCTTAACAAAAGGAGTTTCTGTGGATGCTATGGTGGTAGCTGCTGCCACTAAGAAGGAACTAGCTGATCCTTCAGTACCTGTCCATCCACCTAACAAGGAATCTAGGTCCATGGACAGGTACGGGAAGCGGATGTTCTCGTCAGCGACATTTACTATGCGTTCGCTGAACTACCTGTGCCATTTCACTCGTCTTCAAAGGGACTTGATTAAAGAAGCGAGTGACATGTTGAAGGACCCTACAGCTGCGGGTTTTCAAGATAAGATGAACACGCAGCTGGCTACCCTTAACTCCATAGCCAACTCCTCCATGCCTCCTTTCTTATGCGGCTGATGGAGCGAGTAGGGCCGCAGGGACAGGTGTGGCCTTACGTAGGCATGCCTGGATGCGGCTATGCAATTTTGCGGACCCCTTCAAGACGTCTTTCACTAACTCCCCGTTTGATGGATCATCTCTCTTTGGTCCTCAAGTGAAAGAAACCTTGACTAGGTGTGAGACTGATGGCAAGACTCTTTCTGCCGTCGGAGTCCGTTTTTCTACTCCTTCTAGGCCTTACCCCAAAGGCCAGAAAAGTGGGAAAATGTGGTTCCGTAAACAATCTCAAGGGACTTCGCCTGACACACAAAGTCGTTTCCCCGCCAGAGGCAGAGGCGGGAATAACAATGGTAGACGTCGCCCTCGAGGCAGGGGGGCTCCGCAGAACCAGGGCAATCGGGAAGCCTTCTCTGATAAGCCCTTTCAGCATCCCTGAGGTGTTGCCCGACTGCCCACCTTCGGAGGCAGTCGGGGGAAGATTGTCACTGTACCCAGAAGCCTGGCTATCCCTGACTCAAGACAAATGGGTACAGTCCGTCATTTCCGAAGGCTATTCTATCCCCTTTCTTCGAATTCCAATCCAATCAAAAAAACCCGTGCCAGGTGTTGGACCCGCTCAAAGGGATCTAGCGGGTTTGGAAATTTCAAGACTGCTTGCAAAAGAGCAATTCAGCCAGTTCCAGCAGACCAGAAAGGATCCGGAATCTACTCAAGGTTCTTTTTAGTTCCAAAGAAAACAGGGACTGGAGACCAATTTTGGATCTCAGTATCTTGAACAGATCAGTCAAGAAAACAAGATTTCGGATGGTCACGCTGCAATCCATCCTTCCCCTATTGGGAAAAGGCAACTGGATGTGCTCTATAGACCTTCAGGATGCGTACTATCACATAAAATGAACAGACGCCCAGAAGATTCCTCCGCTTCAGGCTGGGAACCAGTCATTTTCAGTTCAGGGCCCTGCCCTTTGGTCTCACCACTGCCCCCCGGGTGTTTACCAAATGCATGGCAATGGTAGCTTCTCACCTGAGACGACAAGGATTCCAGGTGTTTCCATATTTGGACGACTGGCTCCTCACAGCTCCCACCAAGCATCTCCTTCTGATGGCCAGGGATTACACTTTTCGCATTTGTCAAAAGTTAGGCATTTCAATAAATTGCAAAAAGTCTGTTTTGTCGCCTTGTCGTGCTATTACTTTCATAGGCGCAAATCTAGACACAGTAGACATGTATGCAAGACTAACACATCAGAGAATAACAGACATTCACAGACTGGTCTCACTCCTTTTCAACAACAGAATCAAAGCCAGGTTAGTTCTGAAAGTGTTGGGAATTATGGCGGTGGCCATACCTCTGCTTCCATTAGCCAGATTCCACATGCGGATCCTTCAATGGATGCTCTTTACACAATGGTCATACCAGCAACTTCCAATGTCTCACACCATTATGATCACGCAGGCGTGCAAAAATCATCTCATGTGGTGGATGTCTTCCCCTCAGCTCTTGTTGGGAAGACCCTTTGTTCCACCCCCTCCGGTTGCTACTCTGACAACGGATGCCTCCCTGATCGGGTGGGGGGGGCATTATCAGGGCAGGACGGTCCAGGGCACATGGCAACCAAACGAATGCCACTTGCACATAAATGTTCTGGAGATGAGAGCAGTGCTTTTAGCGTTGCAAGCCCTTCAAGACTCTCTTCCCTTGGGAACGATTGCAATCCAGACAGACAATATGTCTGTAGTGTGGTACATCAACAAACAAGGCGGAACCAGGTCATACCCCTGTGTCGAGAAGCACTCAGATTGTGGCAATGGGCGATTTCTTCTCAGCGGTTTCTGATAGCAACGCACATCCCGGAAGTCCAATCAAATTGCGGACAAGTTGAGCAGAGCTATCCTCATGCCTCACGAGTGGTCTCTGAAAGACTCTGTTGTGAGAGAAATTTTCCTCAAGTGGGGTCAGCCTTGCTGCGATCTTTTTGCTACTCACCAAAACAGCAAGTGCAGAGAATATTTCACTCTATTCCCTTTACCAGGCCAACCCAGCAGAGACGCTCTAGTCCAAGTTTGGCCCCGGGGACTTCTGTATGCATTTCCTCCCTTCCCACTAATCTCTCAAGTGATACAGAAAGCTATCGCTCAGAAGGCCTCATTGATCCTCATTGCTCCTTACTGGCCTCGACAGGTGTGGTTCCCCTTTCTACATCAATTTCTATTGGAGCGACCGTGGAATCTGGACCTAGTTCCAGATCTTTTGATCCATCAGTCGGGTCAGTTACATCGCTCCCTCCCCTCTCTGAACCTCACTGCTTGGTTCCTCCAGTTCCAACCTTAGCCAGGCTTCCTCAATTATCTCACTCCGTTCGAGATATTTTGATAGCTTCCCATAAATCTTCTACCCGGAAGATTTATTTGAGTAAGTGGAAACGCTTCACATATTGGGCTCAAGGAAGGGACATAGATCTGTTCACTGCTTCCATCCAAATAGTCCTTGATTTTCTAGCTGAACTCTTCCATGCAGGTTCATCTCCCTCTACTCTTAAAGTTCAATTGGCAGCTATTTCTAACTTTCATGTGGGTATTTCTGAATCTGCCTTAATGTCCCACAAGCTTTGCAAAGCATTTTTGAAAGGAGTTTTTCTTCTCAGACCTCCTATAAGAAATCCTCCTTCTCCTTGGGACCTAAATTTAGTTCTTGCTTCTTTGATTCTTCCCCCTTTCGAACCTGCAGTCTCCTGTTATTTAAAATTGCTATCATGGAAGACTCTCTTTCTGGTAGCTATTACTTCAGCTAGAAGAGTTTCAGAACTTCAAGCACTCAGCTGTCGACCTCCTTATCTATTATTTCATAAGGACAGGGTATCCTTACGAACGAACCCGTCCTTTTTGCCTAAGGTAGTCTCGACGTCAAATCTAAATCAAAGCATTGACCTCCTGTCTTTTTCCAGAATATTCCAATAGATCTGAACAAAATTACACTGCCTGGATGTTCATCGTCAATTGAGGTACTATTTGGATAGAACAAAACAATTCAGAAAATCTGACCAGCTGTTTGTCTCCTATGCGGAAGGCAGAAAGGGACTTTCAGTTTCAAAGGTATCATTATCCAGATGGCTAACATCTTTGATTTCCCTTGTATATGAAATTAGACACCAAAAGCTGCCTAATAAACCTAAGGCCCATTCCACCAGAGCTTTGGCTACTTCTTTAGCCTTCCAAGACCGACTGCCTATTGACACCATTTGTGCAGCGGCTACTTGGGCTACTCCTCACACTTTCATTTCTCATTATAAGTTGGATTTAGCTTCTAGGCATAGAGCTAACTTTGGTTCCACTGTTCTCAGGAGTCTGTTCCGTTAGGCCACCCGGGACAAGGTGCTAGGGACGCGGTCCCATCCAGCAAGAATGAAGGCGAGATAGACAACTTAACATAAAGAAGTTATGTTCTTACCATAACGTTCCATGTTAGTTGTCTTCTTCTCGCCTTCTTCTTGCTTCCCACTCTCCTGCCCCCTGGCCTGGACAGACCTAGAGGAGTTGTGATTGTGACCTCTCTTTCTACCACCTCTGTACTTTAGGTATATGCTCTGCTGTGCATATTTCCTGGATCAGGATGTAGGTCACCCTTCTCTTCTCCCTTATTTATAGAGGTGGATTTTGTTACTAATTATTCTATTACTATTATAGGCTGGGCCTAGCTTACAAACGAGATCTGAGGTAACTCACGCCTAGCATTATGGGATATAAGGGGAGCCTCGAGCCGGTGGAACCAACTCTCGAGCTTTTAGAGTGGCCGAGTCGGAGCCGAGGTCGGCTCCGAACCCATCCAGCAAGAAGAAGGCAAGAAGAAGACAACTAGCATGGAACGTTATGGTAAGAACATAACTTCTTTTTTTCCTGCACAGTTGCAGAATCTTTCCCTGTGTTTTTTCTTCACTTTTTCTAGTTAATTTATTTTCTTTCAGGTGTTCACATTTTCTTTACTGGCATCCAAGCAGTGGATGGTTTAACATCCATCCCTCCTTTTCCTTTCCTAATTGGTATTTTACATCTTCCTTCCCAGTTTTATTCCCTTTTTCAGTTAGAGACATTGTGGTGTGAGACCAACTCGGTCTGAGGTGGATCAGCCAGTAACTGAAAACCAAAGAGCATTTTCAGTGGCACTCCTTTTTATCTGTTTCTGTTTTCACACTGGGAGAGCTGAAGTTATGCTGTTAAGTGTTCAGCCATTTTCTACTGTTTTTCCAGGTTATTTTTAGGCAGGGGGACCTCAGAATCAGTGTCATAGACAAAGTTCCAGAAGGTCACGGTGTAGTCCATGCTACCTCTCGAGGAAGGATGATTGATGCGCCCTTATCAATTTTCAGGAAGCCTACTATCATGTCAAGATCCAATCCAGGAATCTCCTCTGTCTAGCTTTTACTTTCCCCTCTTACCTCCACAGGGACAATTAGCGAGAGATGCTCTAGTCTATTTTTGGCCTCCCAGGTCTCCTTTATGACTTCCCACCGATTCCGCTTCTCATGAAGTTTATTCAAAAAGCCATGAGGTGAAAGACTGAGGTAATCCTTATTTCCCTTTTTTGGCCTTGACAGGTATAGTTCCGCTTTGTTTGGTCTTTCCTGTTGCACCCTTCATCAATGCTGGTTCCCACTCTAGATCTGCTCAGTCACCCATCTGGGATGCCTGTACTGGATCTTCAGTCCTTGAAATTAATTGCATGGTTTCTTCAATTTTAGTGATCACCAGAGACGGCAGGCTTTCCTCCCAGTTACTACACACAGTTTCCTTCTCAGAAGGACTCAACTAGAAAGACTTGCAAGAGCAAATGGAAAAGATTTTCTGTTTGGGCATCTTCAATTTAGACCCTTTCACAGCTCCTCTTCCAGCCATACTGGATTTTCTTTTTGAACCTTGGCCATCTCAAATTTTCACCTAGGATATAATGATTTATCTATTGCATCATTTAGGGTTACCAAAGCTTTCCTTAAGGGAACAGTTTTTGAGACCACCTGTTTGAGATCCAGTTCCACTGTGGGATTTTACAGTCTTACTACAATCATTGACCCAGAAACCCTTTGAACTTGCAACATGGGCAGATATGAAATTTCTCTGTTGGAAGACTATTTTTCTAATTGCCATCACTTTAGCAAGACGCGTCTCCGAACTGCAAGCACGTTCCTGCAAAGTCACCTTTCCTTATTTTTCACAAGGATAGAGTTTTGTTGGGAACTTACCCCGCCTTCCTTCCAAAGGTAGTGTAAGAAACAAATCAACAAACTGATTTGCCTGCATTTTTTTCCAAACTTTGCTAACAAGGGCTAACACGCCCTCCATACTTTGGATGTTCATAGACAACTCAGATTTTATTTGCATCATAACAAAAGACTTTAGAAAATCAAACCAGCTCTTTGTATCTTTTTCCAAGTCTAAACTGACAGCATGTATCAAAAGTTGCACTTTCTCTCTGGCTGGCAGATTGCATTTCTGTTTATAACACAAGAGGGTTGTTTCTACATCTAAACCCTAGGCTTCACTCTTCAAGAGCAATGGCTTCTTTGACAGCATTTGCAAAAAGAGTACCTATTAATGATGTATATGCAGCAGCAACTTGGTCAACACTTCATACCTTTGTGTCCCATTACAAAATGGATGTGCAGTCCAGAGCTTGCTCATTATTGGCTCTGCCATTCTCAGGAATGTTCTTCCTTGAGTCCATCCAGAACCTTTTTACGCAGCTTGAGAATCTGTCCCACACAGAGTCGGACGAAAATGGACAACATCAGATACAAAAGTTATGTACTTAAACAATAGCTCTGTGCTGTCCTGTTTTCGTCTGGTTCAACATCCATCCCTCCTTTTCCTTTCCTAATTGCTATTTTACATCTTTCTTCTCTTTTTTTTATTCCTTCTTTCAGTTAGACATTGTGGTGTTAGTCAGCAAACTCAATCTGCGGTAAATCAGCTAAGAGGAGAGATTGTGGGTAAGGGAGGGGTCGGAGCTGTCTGATCCATTACTCTGGTATAAGGCACCTACGTCAGATCCAACCAGATCTGACAACCTACATGTTGAAGCTGATGAAAATAGGATAACACAAATCTGTTATGGTAAGTGCATAATTTTCTTTTCCTTTGTCTGATGTAAAAACATCTGTGTAATTTCATTGCTTCTTTGTCTTATGTAACTAAACATGGTTTGAAGTGTAATTAAAACACTGATAAAAATAGCAGAACAAACCACAGCACGAGGAACCATAAAACACCCACTCTTAATAATATAAGAAACAAATATAAAAGAGGTAAGCGCTTTCACAATCAGCTTTGTCAGACCATATAAATCATATTCCTCATCCCTGACATATATCTGAATAACAGACCAATCAGAAACACTGCACCTTAATTATCAAGCAAGATAATTATATTGCAATAATAATAATATAGGTATATACAAAATATATATCCGCAACAGTGAATATAAAAAATATAAAAAACATAAAATATAAAAAAATAAGAATACATGTTACTCATTAAGCCTAGTATTTATTCAGGACCGTAGATTTTAAAATTAAATAAGGGGAGCTTTCTCATTAAGACCTTTACATTGGTCTGCTCTTAGCCTTCTAATCCATCTCACTTCCTTACTTTCTGTAAAATTCTTAATATCCCCTTCATGTAGACTAGGCTTTAACTTCCATAACTAAAAATTTAAAAACGGGATGATAATCAGTTTGCATGGTATGTTTGGAGAGTGCATTATTACTAGAATGTATCCTGATATTATATAGATGCTCCCTTATCCTATCTTTTAACATCCTATCTGCTTTACCTACATAATATGACTGGCACATTACACAGTAAGCTAAGTAGAGCACATGTTGAGTAGAATTACCAGCAGCAGCCTTGAAAACAAATTTCTGTCCAGTATCTGGGTGTATAAATTGACCAGTACCATTGATGTACTCGCAATAATTACATCTACCACATTGAACTGTAGAAAACCTATTCATAGGACTGTGAGTCAAAGACTCCTTTGGATAACATAAAAATCTTTTTAGATTCATTTTATTTTTGTATTAAAAAAAAAAAATGGTACTTCACCTACTAACTATGTCAACTAAGGGTCTACCGTTAACACACCCAAGTTCTTCTTAATGATGTCTACAACTCCTTTGATATCACTGGTATAATGAAGAGGGACCTTAACCTTCGTTGAATCTATCCTTGAGGTCATAGTTGCCTCAAAATCATCTTGAGGCGAATAATAAGGCTGTGCTACACCCCCCCCCCAAGTCTTGGTTTTTAATACATTATCCACTTCCATTTCTCTATACCCTCTTACCAGAAGTCTATTTTTCAGTGGTAATAACTCAGAATGGAACCCATCCTCTGCATTACGGCTAGATGCCTTCATGCCTTGACCTTTAATTATGTTTTTAAAAACATAAAAACATAGTTCGGCTGCATACTATGCCTAAGTAGTAAGGTATTCCTATAACAGGATTTTCTGAAGACCCCCGTATTCACCATACTATTGTCTAATCTTTGTATAAAGACGTCCAGATATTTTAACTTCAGAGAATACCATAAAAAACTTCAAATAACTAGTTACCTTGTTCAACTGATTTATAAAAGACATTCATATCCTCTTTAACACATGTCCAAATAAAAAAACAAATCGATGATAGGGTACAAAACATGTAAACAGTTCCATCTTAAACATATGCTTCTCCTCCCATTATGCCTTAAACATGTTGGCATAGCTATTGTCACAATAAGTGTCCATAGCTACGCCATCCTTCTGCAAATAAAACACCCCATCAAACATAACATTGTTCTCAAGATCTGTTTCCAGGAAGAAACACAACAGCTCAATAGACTGCGTGTACCCATTATATTTAATCAAACAAGTCTGCACTCTATCGATCCCTTCATCATTTGGAATCATGGTAAATAATAGGACATCTAGTGTCACAAAACATAGTCAATGTCCACAGGCACTGTCATGGTATAAATGTAGAGGTCCATCAAAAATTGTTTAGAATCTTTCAGAACAAAATTTCTTATCTAAAACCGTGCGCAGGAACTTCTCCGCATAAAGCAAAAAAGGCTGCGTATACCAGTTGCATCCAGCAACTGTAGGTCTTAAAGGAAGTTGGAGACGATTCTTGTGTATCTTGAAGGAGTCCCTGAATGATGGGCATCAAAGGTTCATTCACCATCAAATAATTAAAAAAAAAAAATCATAAGAAATTAACTTGCTCATTAAACAATCTTTCAGCATGTTAAATGTTCTCTGCCCCAAAACATATAAAGTATAGCCACATAAATTGCTGAGTAAAAAATAGTATCACTTAACATCAGTTTCATAGACTCAAAAGTAATCTGATCTGTCCATTATCGCAATAGGACCGCCTTTATCAGCCGGCCTTATTACAATAATATTATCTCTTTGTAAGGCAACCATAGCTGACCTTTCTTTTACATTGATTACCCTTTCTGTTCCATTTTGATGTACCAGCTTTGTCATTAAAGTTGTGCAAATCCTTTTCATCCAGCTTGCTGAAAGCATCAACACTGGGATGTGAATTACCAAAGACTAGGATTTTTAAAACAGTTGGTGTTATTAAAGTCCATATTGCCAAATTCAAGTTTCAACAAAACATTTCTACTAAAAAGTTTAACATCAAGCACTGTATCAGTCAAGTCACTTCCTTGTGTTGGAATAAAGGAGAGCCCTTTCTCCAACACGTTTCACATCTCTAGTCAATATACAATCAGAAATGTCCCATATTATTGTGTCCCTACATGATTCCACATTTTCTTCAAAGATTGATAGGGGTTTCTCTCTACTGACAATTTCTATTTCGTCCGGCCCCTGCTCCTGGACCAGTTTCCTGCCTCCGTTGGAATCCCAACTTATGGGTAAAGGGTAAGAGGGGGTTTGGGTTATTTACTAATGTAACAGAGCCACTAGCTGTCCCAGAACTAACCACTGTTGGAACTTTCCTTCTTACATCCTTCCCCAAAGATAAAGACTGTATAACATTAACCAAAGTCATATTACTGTTTTTAGATTTAGAGAGTAAAATATCCTGCACACTGTCCAAAGGATTTGCAGGTGGTGCCTGTAATACACTAGAAGCTAAAGTCTTGCTCACATCAACCATATTAACAGAATGCTTGTTTTGTGAAATGTTCACATCACTAGAACCAGAACCCAGTCCTTTTAACAAATGGATCGTTCTTAGGCCATGTAAACACATGGCCGGTCTTGAAATCAGCAGAATCCCTTTCATTTTTAAGCATTTTCTGTTTGAGCAACTTTTTCTCATACAGGATGATGCTGTCTAAAAGCCCATCCTTGTTTTTATCAACAAGGTGCACCAGGGGTTCCCCTTTATAATCTTGAAATACTGAAATCTCGAATTTTAGTATCTCAAGACCATAAAGACGATTTTTTTTTAAATAGCGAAAGTGCATAATCATGAATTCAAATATCTCGAATTTGCGGTTATGGCTTTACGCTAGGTTACGTGCGGTGTTTTGTTTGGATGGTGTTCAGTGTCGTATGTGGATTTAGGTGGAATTTAAGGTGAGTGAGTGTTTTGTAAGGGTTTTGGGTGGGAGTTTGAGTGTATGCGAGTGTGTTTGTAAGTTGTACGTGTGGGTTAGGATAGGCAGGTGAAGAGTGTGTAAGTGTTGGATGTGTTGGTGTTTGTGTGTGTGTGAGAGGGACTGTAGAATGTCTAGGTGTGAGTTTACTTTCTTTTTCTGTTTGTGCAATCTCTGAGTTTAGTATATATAAGTAGGGGTGTGTGGGGTGTACAGCTCCCACATGGGGTGGTGCAGAGGGACTTGCCCCCTGCTTATTCGTAGTATAGGTTTGTGTATGTGTGGTGTTATGTTTTTGTGTTTTTTTTTTTTTTTTTTTGTTTTGTACTGTGGGTATTGTGGTGTATGATGTGTGTTCGGGATTTCATATTTCACGGTTTTGGGCCGTTTGTGTTTTGTAGATTTGCCTTTATGGTTTCAAGATACTGAAATTCGAGATTTCAGTATTTCAAGATTATAAAGGGGAACCGCACCAGGAATCGTTCATATAATTCTCTGCTTTTCCTTAACACCCTCTCTTAAACTAGCCTCTTCTGGCTTAAAGTCTACTAAAAGTAACATACATTTACTGCTTGCCTCTAAATTCAGCTTCTGCCAACGAGTGAGCAGTATTGGGTACTGTGCTTCATATGTTGGCATTTTGAGCACTCATAACCCTCTGGGAATGATTTTCCGTGAAATACAGACATCCAAATGCTGTCACTGGGTCTGTAAATGCTTAAGTTTAAGAAAATCCAGTTTTAGCCATTCCATGACACGATGTATTGCTTCAAAGTCAGTAGCAGCATCAGCGCTCAATATGTCAGATGACCTAACCTCAAACAGCATCAATGGATTTCCGTTACTAATAACACAGCTCAGAGATCTGTCAGAACAGTTCTTAACATTGCGTAATGACACTCCACGATTGTAGTCTAGCTCCAACTCAGTGGTATGTCCTTCAGCGTTCTCTCTCAGGAGTGCGACAAAAGATGTAGCAATTAAAAACAAAAGCAAACTCCAGACAACAGATATTTTGCTATATAACAACAAAAAAAAATAATTTTTATTTTTTTTATATCATTTTATTTTACATTGTTTGACCGGGATAGTCCGACTGGATATATGTCCATTTAGAGCGGAGGCCTGGGGAGAAAAGCTCCACATATCAAAAAAGAGACAGTACATGCATCACTGAGTGATAAACTCAGGCGGACATGTTTAGAAAAACATAAACAAAGAATACAGGCAGATACACAATGTGCAGACTTGCATCTGTTTGGCAAAGACGCATCAGAAAATGTGAACATACAATCAGCTCTCAAATAAAACACTGATAAAAATAGCAGAGCAAACCACAGCACGAGGAACCATAAAACGCAAACTTTTAATAAAATAAGGAACAAATATAAAAGAGGTAAGCGCTTTCACAATCAACTTCGTCAGATAAATATAAACCATGTCCCTCATCCCTCAAATATATCTAAATAACAGACCAATCAGAAACACTGCACCTTAATCAATTATCAATCAAGATAACTATATTGCAATAATTGTATAGATATATACAAAATATATATACACAGCAGTGACTATAAAAATATAAAAAACATAACATATAAAAAATAATAATAATGCCTGTTACTCATTGAAGCTGGTATTTATTCAGGCCCCTAGATTTTAAAATAGGTTTAAGGGGAGTTTTCTCATTAAGACCTTTACCTTGGTCTACCCTTAACCTTCTAATCCATCTCGCTTCCTTACTTTCTGTAAAATTCTTAATATCCCCTTCACGTAGGCTAGGCTTAACTTCTATAACTAAAAATTTAAAAACATGATGATCATCAGTTTGCATAATATGTTTGGAGAGTGCATTATTACTAGAACATATCCTGATAGGATAAGGGACCACTTGTATAATATCTTTTAACATCCTAGCTGTTTTACCTACATAATATGACTGGCAAATTACACAGTAAGCTGGGTAAACCGCATGTTGAGTAGAACAACCAGCAGAAGCCTTGAAAACAAATTTCCGTCCAGTATCAGAGTGTATAAATTGACCACTACTATTGATGTACTCACAATAATTTACATCTACCACATTGAACTGTAGAAAAACTATCCATAGGACTGTGAGTCGCACTCCTTTGGATAACATAAAATTCTTTTTAGATTCATCTTATTTTTGTATAAAAAAATATGGCACTTCACCTACTGTCTCTCTCTTAACTCAGGTTCTACCTTTAACACACCCCAATTCTTTTTAATGATGTCTACAATTCCCTTGGTATCGCTGATGTAATGGAGAGGGACCTTAACCTTTGTTGAACCCATCCTTGAGGTCATATTCGTCTCAGGATGATTTTTGAGGCAACTTATAAGGCTGTGCTACATTTCTCCCCAAGTCTTGATACCACCTTTAATATGCCATTTCCAGAGCTGCTGGTATTGGTGTTATGAGGTGGTTTGTCTGATTACATGCTGATAACCTTCCTGAAGATAGACTTCTAGCATGGCAGCAACCTGGTGAGCAGGAAATTTTGCTTCTCACACCAGGATAATTGAAAAATGCTGCTAAAACAGAAAAGCTTAGGAACAGTCAGCATGTATGGTACATGGTCGGGAATAAGAACTGGATTCCATCCAAAAGCTATACGAAGAGGCAGAAAACAGATGTGGAAAAAAAGGATGTAAACACCCTGAAACCCATATCTGCGCAGGACTTACAAATGGGCCAACAGGAAACAGTGATGGCTTGAGAAGTTGAGATTGCTCAGCTTAACGAGAAAATATTTTTATTACTTCTAAAAAATCTTAGTTAAGTGGTACATTGATGGACTATATCAAAGCCAAGAATAAAAGGCTATAATAAGTAGAAGATGCTCTAAATTTCCATGAAGAAGTGCTGAAAGAATTTCAGAGCATGTATCAAGACCACACAAGTGTGAGTATGTGCGTGCCTTCTGTGGAAGGTTGGGTGCTGGGCTGGCAACTCGATACTGTAAAACTCCACTGACAATTATGAGCGGACAGATGATCCACTGTGGCGATCCCTAACTGGGAAAAGCTGAAAGAAGAAGTATCAAGACCACACAAATGGATTAGAGGATTTGAAGACTTTCAGTGAAGAGATAGAAAAAACGCTAGTAGCTTTGGAGAGTAGAGCAAGGAAGGAGAATTTGCACTTTTTCAGTGTGTTGCAAGGAGTTGGAAGTAGCGGACTGATTTACTTATTTGCAGATGAAGAAATGCTAATGGACAGGTATCGCAGTGGCAGACATCCTTTTAGACGGGGCTCATAGATTCCAGACACACACAGGGGAATAGACAACTCTCCCCAACATATACTGCTGAAATGCCAAACATTTTCTGTGGAAAGTAGTTCTCCCACCTGTAAACCAAAGGCAAGTGACTGCAGATAAATGGGATGAGAGTTTTTATAGACAATAATTATTTAATCACTACCAGAGCTAAAGAAGTACATTTATTCCGATATTCAGAAAGTGTCAAAAGGCAAATCTAAAGTTTACACTGCTTTACCCTGCCATCCTTTAGATAACGTTTCCAACAGAAACAAAAAACATTTCTCAGTCCTCAACAAGCACATGAGGAGTTGGATAAATCTCTTCGCAATCAGAAGGGCCATGAACAAAGTTGAAGTCAGTAGGTAGATGGCCACCTGAATCTAAAGGGATCTAGCTATAGAGCATGATTGTCTATTTTTTTGGAGAAAAATTAACACGAAGGGTCAGGACATGAAGAATTTATCGATTTCCGATCCTGGCATCAGCTGAAGGAGCATGAGCCCTGATCCAGCAGAGAGTGAGCAAGATTATACAGGAACAATAAACTAGTGGTACATGAACTAAATACCCTGGTTTTTTTTTTCTACACTAGATCTCAGTGTTATTGACTTGGAAATTATAGTTAAAATGTGAAATGAAACTTGATTTTGTCTTTTTCATCTGATTCAGCAGTTATCTAGTCCATTTGGATCCGCCCTTGGCACTTTTCTTTTCTCCAAGTGTTTGGATCCAGGGCTGTGACTCCTCCCCTACCCATAATTTCCCATGTCCTCACGATTACATCAGATCTTATTTATCACTTGATGTGTCAAGATGTGTGATTCAAGGGCTGTGATGTAGGGCGTAGATAAATGCTGACTTTTGGTATTTTATTTCCATAATTTTCCTTGCATGTATGGCAGCCCCTCAGTAGGTCAAAAGCAAGGCCAGTCAGTCCCCTTGATGAAGCTGTCCACTCATTTAACACTTATTTAAACATCCTGAACACTCTTGCACCTCTGTGCACAATATAGGTTAAATCTATCCTATCCCCATGGCTAACTAATCCCACTTGTCCACTAATGAAAACTAGAGGCAAAATGTGGAAACTATGGGTAAAAACAAACCTCCCCATCCACCTACAAAGGTACAGAGAACTTAGAAATCTAACTAAACAACATATCAACAAAGACAAAAAAGATTTCTGTAATAAACCTCTCTTGACACAAACAACTAACCCCAAAAAAAGTTTTGGAATTCTAATAATCATATATTGCATCCTGGGACCCCCTCATCTCCCACCGCTAGCCCAACCAAATCAGATGAAGTAGCAAACATTTTCAACTCTTATATAAAATACCCAAAGTGTAAAACGAGTAAAACAAAAACCATGACACTGCCAAGAACACTCGAGCCATTTATTTACCATACTAAGCACTTTCACCCATAAATCTTTTGGGCTTCTTCATAATAAAGGCAAAAACAGTAAAATACCATCCTTTTATATAGGACTGATAATTATATAATTATTCAATTAACCAGTGGTAAACTGAATCTGGTTAAAACCTACACATTTAAAATCAAACAGTAACAAAACAAAAGACTTGCTACTGCTCTATCAAAATATGCAATGCACGTAAATTAATCGTGACACTTAACTAATACCATTCTGTATCATAAAACAATGCTTTAAATATCACAAACAGAATATAATAATAAATCATAAAAAATTCGATTTTTACTTCAAAATGCTGGAGATGGAGCTGCTGTCATTAATGCCTGGTATCTTTGTGGCATCCAAACAAAGCTGCCATAAGCATTCTCTTGTCTCCAGTAAAGTCTTAAAATCCCCACCAACTTCACTCTTGGGTACTCTGTCAATCACAAAAAATAAAAACTTTTTAAAATTCACACATGACTCACTGTGGGTATATAAAGCACTAGCTTTTTTTTCTTGTTTTTGATATCTCTATTTTGTTCTATGTTTTGTTAGTTTACGTGTGGTTTTACCCACATAAAACCCCGAGCAGCTTAGGCAGGTAGCTAGATAAATAACCATCTCCATGTTACAATTACAATGTCCAGGGCACTTAAGTGATCTAGAATGGTTCTTAACGTACACATATGGACCATCATTTATAAACTCACAGGCACTACACATGCCACATTTACTCGTTCGAGAGGTGATCTGGTTAATGGTCTCTGTTCCCCTCTCCAATAATTCTTTCAAGTTCACCCCTCTACTGTATGTAAACATAGAGACAGACCCCAGCGTATCCCTCAATTCACTGGTAAATACACTGTCCCAAGTCATTTGAATAATAGATTTTACCTTAGGTGCCGTACAGTTATACTCTGATATAATAGCTCCTTAGCTGTATTACTTGTTGCTGTGATCCCTGAATTCTCCTTATTGATCTCATCTCGTGTATAGTCCAAAATAATAGGTTGAAAAATAGACTTTCTTTTCTTAACAATCTCATTAAGTACTTTTAAAAAGACGTCCATTGGGTATCCTCTATTCCTAAACATGTCAATTCATTTTGACATTTCTTTCTTAAACAATTCATCTTGACTAACTAGCCTGGATAAACGGGCCATTTGCCCTTTCACCCCATTTTTGTTTAGCATGTAAGGGTGGCAACTCTCATAATATAAAAGGGAATTACTGTATGTTTTCTTGCGGAAGATGTTAGAGCCCATGTTCCCTTCCACTTTGTACAGAAGAATATCCAGAAATTCTATTTTGTCCGCATTACAGTGACTAGTAAATTGTAAGAATCCAGTGGTATGACCTAGATACCTGATAAATTCTTCCAATTCCTCCTGGGTGCCTTTCCATAGTATCAATATATCATCCAAAAATATTAAGTAATCATATTGGACATATACCTAGAACTAAATACGTGTTGCCTTTCCCATTCTGCTAACACTAGGTTGGCATATAAGGGGGCACACCTGGCACCCATCGCTACACCTTTTATCTGTTTTTAATACTCCACATCGAACAGAATAAAATTGTCAAAACAATTTGCATCAAATCCACAATTAGTTCCTTCTTTACATTGTATATATCACTATATTCTGTCAGGCAATTACAAAAAAATTCCAAGCCAGTTTCGTGGGGAATGACAGAAAATAAATTAATTACATCAACGGTGGCGAAAAGGGGTATCTTCTCCATAATCATTTTACAAGTAATGTCAATGAACGAGGCTAAAGGCTCAGTTTTTGAGCTGCTGGCTGCTACTATACGTCTAAAAGGTGGACAATTCATGCTTTTGTGAATCTTGGGGATCCCAAATATACAAGGTGTAATAGGATGCTCTACCATCAAGTATTTATATTCTTCCCCCATGATAATCCCCACACACAAATAATCAATCTTAGCATAAGCACGGTGTACCTCAAATTTTGACACACTCTCGTATGTTTTGCTATCATTCAACAGATTCTGCATCGTGAGAGCTTGCATGATAACGATGGAAGTAATGACACCGGGACAAATAGTTGTAAACACCTCTGTGTTAATGATTTCTCAATTTACAACTTTACAGATTTGGATATCTCAGTTGATCATATATCCTTCAAAGAAAAATAAGGCAAAACACGAACCATGCAGTAAATATAAAAGAGTCCAACCATGTAATGTAAAATTGTATTTAATGAAGGAGGGTAAGAGCTTTCGCATAAAAGCTTCTTCAGGCCATAAAACCCCTCAATACATGATCAGTTTAAATACTATGCATCAACCAATCAACATACAACTTAATTGCATTTGTTTAAAGTGAAACGCACCATATTCCTTGCATAAAAAAAACACACAAAAAATCTACAAAAATGTAAACACAATAAAAATGCACTTAATAGCATATTGTCAAGAATAAGATATATAAAAAACATAATTATATGTAGACATGAAACTCTTATCTGAGAGTTTCCTTGATTTTAATGAAGGCTTAATGGATGCTCTTTCATTTAGGCCCTTCCCTCTATCTGCCCTACGTCTTATTATCCATTTCACCTCTTTGCTTTCAGTTATATTCCTAATATCGCCTTCATGTACAGTAAGTATCAGTTTATCTGTCACGATAAACTTGAACATGTGGTCATCTCCTTGCACATTAACATGTTTGGATAGAGCATTGGTTTGTGACTTAATCTTGATGTTATAAATGTGTTCCCTCACTCTATCTCTAAAAATCCTGTCCGTTTTACCAACGTAGAACGATCCACATGTTATGCACTTGCAAGATAAACCACATGTGATGTTCTACAGTTGGCATTAATTTCAA
Source organism: Protopterus annectens (assembly GCF_019279795.1). Taxonomy (NCBI): domain Eukaryota; kingdom Metazoa; phylum Chordata; order Ceratodontiformes; family Protopteridae; genus Protopterus; species Protopterus annectens. The sequence goes on along the minus strand of NC_056728.1, from coordinate 250,927,628 downwards.
ATGTGTAGTTTTGTCAACTCTTGATGAAACCCCTCATCTGTGGCTCTTGAGGCTCTCATCCAATGACCCCTGATAATATTTCTAAAAATATACTGGGGATGCATGCTACTTCTGTATAACAAAGTATTCCTGTAGCAATGTTTGCTATACACCCCAGTATTAATAAGTAAAATAAAATAAATTGGTGGGTGTTGACCACAGACGCAGATGTTAGGAGAGTTGTTGGGGAGCATCCCACTTTCCTGTTTAAAAACAAACATAACCTGAAAAGGCTATTGTGCCACCCTAAGGGGAGTAATAGATATACTGAAGGAGTGATTGGTATGAACACTTGTGGGAATTGTAATTTCTGTTATATTGATACCACCCAGTCATTTATACATCCCGATACAGGTCAACACTACACATTTGAAATTAATGCCAACTGTAGAACATCACATGCGGTTTATCTTGCCAAGTGCAAAACATGTGGATCATTCTACGTTGATAAAACGGACAGGATTTTTAGAGATAGTGAGGGAACACATTTATAACATCAGGATTAAGTCACAAACCAATGCTCTATCCAAACATGTTATGATGCTAGGAGATGACGACATGTTCAAGTTTATGGTGATAAAGTGATACTTACTGTACGTGAAGGCTATATTAGGAATATGACAGAAAGTAAAGAGGTGAAATGGATAATAAGACTTGGGGCAGATAGAAGAAAGGGCCTAAATGAAAGCGCATCCATTAAGCCTACATTAAAATCAAGGAAACTCTCAGATAATAAGTGTTTCATGTCTACATATAATTATGTTTTTTATATATTGTATTATTGACAATATGCTGTTAAATGCATTTTTATTGTTTATATTTTTGCAGATTTTTTTGTGTTTTTTTTATGTAGGGAATATGGTGTGTTTCACTTTAAACCAATGCAATTAAGTTGTATGTATGTTGATTGGTTGATGCATAGTATTTAAATTGATCATGTATTGAGGGTTTTTATCGTCTGAAGAAGCTTTTATGCTAAAGCGCTTACCTCCTTCATTAAATACAATTTTATGTTGTATGGTTGGACTCTTTTTATATGAACTGCATGGTTCATGTATTGCCTTATTTTTCTTTGAAGGATATATGATCAACTGAGATATCCAAATCTGTAAAGTTGTAAATTGAGAAATCATTAATACAGAGGTGTTTATAACCATTTGTCCCGGTGTCATTACTTCCATCGTTATCATGCAAGCTCTCACGATGCAGAATTTGTTGAATGATAGCAAAACATACGAGAGTGTGTCAAAATTTGAGGTACACCGTGCTTATGCTAAGATTGATTGGCAACTCTGAGTATTTGGGTGAGGGGATTATCACGTAGGAAGAATATAAATACTTGATGGTAGAGCATCCTATTACATCTTGTATATTTGGGATCCCCAATATTCACAAAAATATGAATTGTCCACCTTTTAGATGTATAGTAGCAGCCAGGGGCTCAAAAACTGAGCCTTTAGCCTTGTTCGTTGACATTACTTGCAAAAAGATTATGGAGAAGACCACCCACATATTGAGAGATTCTTTGCACTGTTTAGATACTCTTAGAAAACTAGATTTATAATGAGGAATTCCTTTTTGCCACCGTTGATGTAATTTATTTTCTGTCATTCCCCACGAAACTGGCTTGGAATTTTTTCGTAAAAGCCTGACAGAATATAGTGATGTACACAATGTAAAGAAGGAACTAATTGTGGATTTCATGGAAATTGTTCTGACGAACAATTTTATTCTGGTCGATGTGGAGTATTAAAAACAGATAAAGGTGTAGTGATGGGTGCCAGGTGTACCCCCTTATATGCCAACCTAGTGTTAGCAGAATGGGAAAGACAACACATATTTAGTTCTAGGTATATGTCCAGTATGATTATTTAAGATTTTTGGATGATTACTGATACTATGGAGAGGCACCCAGGAGGAATTGCAAGAATTTATTGGGTATCTAGGTCATACCACTGGATTCTTACAATTTACTAGCCAGTGTAATGTGGACAAAATAGAATTTTTGGATATTCTTTTGTACAAAGTGGAAGGGAACATGGACTCCAACATCTTCCCCAAGAAAACATAGTAATTCCATTATGAGACTTGCCACCCTTGCAACGCTAAAGAAAAATGTGGTTAAAGGGCAAATGGTCTGTTTATCAAGGCTAGTTAGCCAAGATGAATGGTTTAAGAAAGAAATGTCAAAATTAATAGACATGTTTAGGAATAGAGGATACCCAATGGACCTCTTGTTAAAAGTACGTAATAAGATTGTTAAGAAAAAGTCTACTTTTCAACCTATTATTTTGGACTAGAGATTAGATCAATAAGGAGAATTCAAGGATCACAGCAACAAGTAATATAGCTAAAGGTGCTATTATGATATTAAGACTGTAATTGTATGGCACTTAATGTAAAATCTATTATTCAAATGACTTGGGACAGTGTATTTACTGGTGAATTGAGGGATACGCTGGGGTTTGTCCCATGTTTACATACAGTAGAGGGGTGAACATGAAAGAATTATTGGAGAGGGAATTGGAGAGGGAACAGAGATTAATAACCAGAGCACCTCTCAAATGAGTAAATGTGGCATGTGTAGTGCCTGTAATTTTATAAATGATAGCCCATATGTGTACGTTATTAACCATTCTAGATCACTGAAGTGCCCTGGACATTGTAATTGTAATATGGAGATGGTTATTTATCTAGCTACCTGCCTAAGCTGTCCCGTGTTTTATGTGGGTAAAACCATACGCAAACAAAGAAAACATATACTAGAACACAATAGAGATATCAAAAACAAGAAAAAAGCTAGTGCTTTATATACCCACAGTGAGTCATGTGTGAATTTTAAAAAAAGTTTTTATTTTTTGTGATTGACAAGAGTTACCCAGGAGTGAAGTTGGTAGGGATTTTAAGACTTTACTGGAGACAAGAGAATGCTTATGGCAGCTTCGGTTGGATGCCACAAAGACACCAGCCATTAATGACAGCATCTCCATCTCCAGCATTTTGAAGTACAAATCACATTTTTTATAATTTATTATTATTATATTCTGTTTGTGATATTTAACATTGTTTTATGATATTGAATGGTATTCGTTAAATATCACGATTATTTTACGTGCGTTGCATATTTTGATAGAGCAGTAGTGAGCCTTTTGTTTTGTTTTGTTACTGTTTGATTTTAAGTGTGTAGGTTTTAACCAGATTGTTTGCTACTGGTTAATTGAATAGTCATATAATTATCAGTCCTATATAAAAGGATGGTATTTTACTGTTGCCTTTACTCTGAAGAAGCCCAAAAGATTTATGGGTGAAAGCGCTTAGTATGGTAAATAAATGGCTTGAGTGTTCTTGGCAGTGTCGTGGTTTTTGTTTTACCACTTTCAACTCTTCCTTCATTGAATCTATTTCAAAGATTGTAAACTCTATTCCCCCCTCAACTGACTACTCTGTCTCCCACACCATCTCCTTCTCTAAAGACTTCCAGCACTTTCTCCCTACATCCAGTACCTACAAACTATATAAAATCACTACTCTCTAAACTTAAACCTTGTTCTGCATCCACTGATAATATATCTCCTCATTTCCTCCAGGTTGCTGCAAACTCTCTTGCCATCCCACTATCTATATTGATAAACTGCTCTATCACTGAATCTAAGGTCCCCCCATTTGGAAACAATTTTACACTCTACCTATTCACAAAGAAGGTAACTCCTCTGAAGTCTCCATTATCAGACCTATTGCCATACTTTCCCATCTTTTCAAAGTGCTTGAAAAATGCATCCATAAACAAGTCATGCAACACCTACTACATGAAAACCTGCTCACACCCACACAACATGGCTTCTGCCCTAACCATAGCACCACCACTGCCCTCCTATTTTTTATTAACACCATCTCCTTGACAAGTGACCGAAAAGAACTAGTATCCTGCTTATTCCTGGACTTATCAAAAGCATTTGATATGGTATCTCACCTTCTTCTCCTTAATAAACTGACTGACTTTAACTTCTGTACCTCCACTATTGCCTGCTTTACTAGCTACCTAGTTGACTGACTGACTTCAATCAGTAAAGTGGCAGTCAGCCACCCCCCCACACACTACCAGTCAAAATGGGTGTCCCCCAGGGATCCATTCTTGGCCCATCGCTCTTCCTTATCTTTACAGATCATCTCTATACTTCCTGTCCTCTTATCATCCCTAGTATAATATGCAGATGACTATAATTATCACTAATGCTGATTCTCCATCTGACCTTCTTACTGCTACCCAGACTTCCATTAACTCGGTAGAAACCTAGCTCTCTAGCAACCACCTCATTCTAAACCCTAAGAAAATGAAGCGCTTACTTTTTCTTCCCAAAAACGTCATTCATCTCAGACATTCACCATTCTGTCTCTAAATAACACTCGTATAGATATTGAAATTAGCATAAAACTCCTTGGCATTACATAGATGACCAACATAAGTTTGACTTGCATGTAAACAGTTGTGTAAGGA
>NC_056728.1:250840594-250918094 GCF_019279795.1 Protopterus annectens | reverse complement strand
AGGCAATTTCTACATTGCCTCAGGATGCCCATATCCACCAGTTCATATCCATGGCAGCAGCCCCCTGTTTACTGATTAGATAGTTGGAGTGAGAATATAAAGTAGGGCCAGGTGTATTGTGTGTGCAACTCTGGGGGCAGTGCTTGTCACTGCAAACAAGGTGTCCTGTGTGTAACTAGGTATTGGTGAAATTTCAGTGGTGCTTTTACAGGAAAGTCAACTCAAGGTGTCTGGCTATACAGAGCACTGCCAAACACTTGAGGGAAACTAAGTAGATGATTTATGGATAAAGTATTTAGGTATATATTCTAAACTTGGAAGCAAATCAAGCTGTACTTGACTGTAAATAAAGAATTAGCGTGTCAAGAATGATGAAAAAAAGGGAGTCACCTGAATGGCTGCTGCCTGCTACTAGTATTGGTCTCACCACAGCTTGAATCTGCTGGGATGCAATGCTCCTTTGCTTCTTCTCTTCACCAGAAGAAAAAACAGTAGCACTAATCCCAAGATGAGAAGCAGGTCAGAGCCTATTTGGTGATCCACAGTTTTGTCCCAGATGATGTAAGGATCTGTAGGCTTGTTGAAGCCTTTTCCTGGTAAATGCTGTGAGTGGCAACCAGTCCAGTCAGGGAGGTTAAGCACAGACGCTTCTCAACCAGACGAGTCAGAAATCTGTGCACTCTGCTCTTACTCTAACCAGGAGCAAAATATAAGCACAAATTCCAAACTGGTGCCTATGAAGCGGTTATTAGGCTTTCTGATGATCAGCTGCCCCCAGGAAATGTTCCTGTGCTCCTTCATTCATCAGGAGCAAAACAGAAGCACTAATCCCAGGATGACTACTGAGAGGTAGAATGTGGGCTGTACAGAAATTGGTTGTCTTGGCGCAGATGTTAGGTTGTTTTATTTTACCCTTTAAATAGAAGGTTTAGTTCCTAGCTTCCCCCTCGGTTTGCAGGTAATTAACCTCAATTCACCTGTTTTAATTTCTGTGCAACTCACGAGAGACAGCTGTGGTCTCTTTCCTAGTTTAAATATGCAATTAAAAACAGAATACAAGTAAAACACAGTGTAAAGAAAATTAATCCGAGTCTGGGTGAGCTTTTCTAATAAAAAATCATCTAGACTGTTTTACTCATTGTTGTGAGTTCTGCAAGAAAATATCGGAATAACAAGTTATTATGGAGACTCACCCCCAGAGTTTTCCGTGAGTTAGACTATTAATCTCCCTGTCTTCTTTTCTGCTTAGGCTATTGCAGCAGTAGTCTTTTAGAACATCTACAGTAATGTTATGTTTTCTCCCTATGATCTCCTCTAGTATGACTTCCATGGTCTCCAGATTCAAAAAAGTAGTGTCTTTTGCACCTGTCTGGCAAGCCTTGTCCAGACATTTTGGCCCTCAGATTGACTGCATGATGTTCATCATATTGATAGCTGCTGCAGTATTCTTAGCTTATATGGGTTATATCTTCCCAATGGTTTAACAACCAGCCAGCTTCCAAAGCTTCAGGGCACCCTGCACGTGTCCAAACTGTCAGGCAGCTCAAGCCGAGTTGACTAAATGACAAGTTTTGGCTTTACTGCCACTGAAGAGTACATTCCTGTGGCTTTAAGGATAAGTTTTCTGTGGGGGGAAAAAACATCCATTTTCTTAATTTGTGTTGATGTTTTATCACTTTCCACTTTAGGAAATTATTTTAAAGTTAGGCGTGTTGTATTTTAATGGACTGTCACAAGACTGTATTGTACTTTTAAACGGAGAGCTTATTTTTCTTGTTTAAAAGTGGTGTAAAGTACCTTAAAGTGTTTTAAATATTTTTTCTCTCAAAAAAGTAACTTTTGTTGACTGGTAATATTTACCAGCTTTTGTTGCTTGTCTTCCCCTGGAAAGATGCACCATTTTTTGGGTTAAACATGGAACGGTCTACCAGTCTCATGGTTTGTCCTCCTTGCACCCATAAAAAGAAAAATAATGAACAGCCTTTGCCAACACAGCAGGCTGGTAATTTGCCTCCATCGCAAGCAAGTGACTGCTGTGGCCATTTATTGTACCTCAGACCACTTGTTTTTTACCCTGTATCCCTTTGATGTACCACCTACAGACACTATCTCTGGACCGGGGGTTAGCCATGTCCTCTGTGGCTGTTGGGGTCCCTCAGTGGGTAAGGAAGAGCAACTCTGTCACTCCTGGAAGAGGAGACAGGGAATGGTTCCCTTTTGTGTAGGAATGCTGTACCCATTACTAGGAAAGTTGCTTCTGCCAGTAGTAACATAATTGACCCCATTTTTTCTGTCAAAAAGAAACTGAAAACCAAGCATACATCCTCTCCTCAAATTTTTTTTTTGGATAGGAATAGTTTATTGGGTCTGGCTCAGGGTTTTAATTCAGGCTGTTGATCTTTCTTGTAAAGTAGTTTCTGGTAAAAGAGAGGGGGATTCTTCTTTTCCTGAATAAATAAGATTCTGAATCTGAACAGAAATATGCAGAGATGGGTATAGTTTTTGTTCCACTGATTTCTGATTCAGACTGTAAGGAGGGCTCAGTTTTTGATTCTCCCAGTGAGAGTTCTTTTTCTGAGACTATTGCTAGAATATGTCAGTGTTTTCATTGGGAGAACTGTGGGGTTTCACTTTCTCTCTGAAAATACTGTGAGGAGTTGCAGAATAATTTTCCATATCCTGCACCCATTCCTTGGCTCCTTATTGAAATGTTGGCACTCGAAATGCTGAGTGCCGAAAAGCCAAAGAAAAAGACTGAAAATCCAGAGGAGAGGGAATCTTGAAAATCACTTTTTTCCGTAAGACTTCTTTTTGCAGGGGGAGGCAAGCCTCCCTTACATCCCCAAACTTATATACACCAATTCCAAGATCACCATACCTCTGAGAAAAGGAAATATTCCAAGAAATGACATCTCATTCTTGCACTATGTCTGTTCTTTTGACTTTTCAGTCTCTGCATTTCAGAATTCGCTCTAGTGGGTCTTGATATTCTTATGATTATGGCATTCTTCCTTGTGTGTATTACTGTTTGCTATTTTCTTGATAGTCAGGCAGCTGTCCCTAAATAGGCAGATAGAATGTATAAAGTTCCCCAGTCTATTTATTTTTTAAACAGTATTTCCAAACCTGCTCCAATCATTATAACCATAGTTGGTCCCAGTGCAGCTAATCACCTAGTCAATTCCAATCATACTCTTTTTGATAAGGATGGGAAAATTGTTGATAGGTATGGAAAAAAGTGTATATTTCTGCAACTTTGATTTTCAGAATTTTGAATTGTCATGCTCGTATATTAAAGTTTGTTTTGACTAATTGGGGAAATGTTTTCTCTGCTGTCACTTCTAGTGAGTAAAAATCTGCTTTAAATAACTTTGTTACTTCTATTGTACAGGTTACTACTCCTTGTTAGTGTGTGTGTGTACAGAATATGTTAAAAATGAAATATTTTAAATCCATCCTTGGATAGAGAATTGTGTTTGTCCCGTCTGCTGCAGAGGTGATCAAGACGTGCGATGAAAGGGGCAAGCTGATCTAGGAATTCTGTAAAATTTTTCAACTTTCCTTTTTCAAATATTCTAAAGGATTCTGACTGCGGTGGTGGTGCTGAGGTAGCGTTGTCGCCTCATAGCAAGACAATGTCACGTTCGATTCTCAGCTAGAGCGTCTTCTGTGTGGAGGCATACATGAATTTGTTGAAGGTTGTGCTTCAGGGCTGGTAACCCGGTACGTAAAAATCCACTACCAATCATTAGCGGACCGGAGTTCCGCTGTGGCGACCCCTAACCGGGAAAAGCCGAAAGACACAAACAAACATTCTGTGCCTCCTTATCCTGTTTTGGCAAAAAGCAGAATAACGAGTCTGAACAAATTACAGCTGAACAGATGTTTAAGAAGAAATGACACAGGGATTCCAAAAAAGTCTCAAACATTCCAAAACCAAGGAAGTCCAAAAAGTCTGACTATTCAGAAGACCTTGGGACCCCATCCTACCCTGGTCCCTCTTTTTCCAAAAAGTCTGAATCTCCATTTTTCACTTTTGCAACAGATAGTTTCAGACAAATGGATTCTGAAAATCATTCATCGGGGTTCAGGGTTACAGATGGCAGTGGAAGGAAGTTGCTCTTTTCCAGGGGTTCAGTCCTCCTCATCCTGATCAGACTCTTGTTTCCAGCAGTTAATCGCGTGCTGTCACAAAGAGTGATAGAACCAGTTCCTTCTTCCCAGGTGAGGAAGGATTTTTATTCAAGGATGTTCCTAGTGCCAAAGAAAGAAAATGCTCGGAGACCAGTTCTGGATCTTTTTCCCCTAAACCTGTATGTGATGATGTCCAAATTTGGAATGATGTAATTTCACAACCTGTTACCTTCCTTCCTTTTTCAACTTTTCTTGGCAATACTAGACTTAAAAGATGCTTATCGCATCCCTATTCATCCAGACTTCAGAGCTTTAAGGTTTTGTGTCTGGAACACGTTTTCAGTTCTTAGCCTTACCTTTTGAACTATCCGCTGCACCAAGAGTGTTCACAGTGTGTCTAGTTCCAGGTACAGCTCATTGCAGGTTACAGGGTAGCCACATTTTTCCATATTTAGATTACTTGCTCATCTTTACAGAATGTTTTTCAAAGTGTCAGAAATCTCTGTCTTGGGTGAGAGATCTTGTCCACAAGCTGGGATTCCAAGAGAATATTCAGAAGTATTTTCTTGACTCCTTCACACATGATTGTTCTCCTGGGATGTCAACTTGACACTTCAGTCTGAGCCTTTTTTTCCACAAGAAAAATGCATCCATTATCTAGATATATTTCTAAGGTTTTCCACTCCGACTTTGGTCACTGCGAGGGGAATACCTCAGGATTTTGGGTCTCATTGCATCTATGATTCTTATCATACCCCTGGCAAGACTTCTCATGAGAAATGTACAGTGGCATCTAAAATCTCTTTGGTTCCAGCACCAACACATTTTGTTTTCAAATCCCAGTGCTGGGGTTTGTCAAAAGAGAAATAATTTGGTGAAGACAGTAGATATCCTTAAATCTAGGTCTCTTCTTCTCCCTCTTTTCTCCATAGCAGTCATCACAGACACCCCAGTCTTTGTTTGGGGAGCAGTTTCAGGAGGGATAAAAGTGCAGGGGATGTGGGACACCAAGGACAAATGCAAGTACATATATAATCAAGGAGAATGCTTGCCCTGACGAAGGGACTCAACTGTCCGAATTATCTTTGGTCCCTGTAACCTCTTCAAGTGGTTACAGACCACATTCATGTGGTCCATCAGCAAGCAAGGGGGAACCAGGTTGTACACCTCTTTGCAGACTAGTCATGCTAGCTTGGGATGTAGCTTCACAGCACAATCTCACTCTGCAGGCATCCTACATTCCATCAGAGCAAAATTGTTTGGCAGACAAGCTGACCAGGAGCAGGGGAGATCCTCACAAATGGAAAATTGATCAGAGGGTCTTCCAAGATTTGATCTATTTGTGGGGAATTCAAGTAGTCCTCTTTGCCCCCTCTTTGAAAAATCATCTGGCAAGAATTGGTTTCCTGGCTTTATGCAAGAAGGCCTGGGAGGCAGATGCTTTTTTTTTCCTGGACAGAAATGTTCCTTTATGCTTTTCCCACCCTTTCCATTAATATTTGGGGTACGTCTGAAGATTCAGAAGGAAATCCTTCATTGTGGTGACTTTCTTATGCTCTAGGCAGCAGCAGTGTTGCTTTTTTTTGGAAATGGCTAGACTTAATTACTATAAGCTTCATCACAGACTGGGTATACTCACACAAGAACAAGAGTGTTTGATACATCCCAGCATCAGTCAACTTCAGTTGATTGGCTGCTTAGATTATACTTTCTTTTAAAAAAAATAGTCATTAAATTGTCATTATGATGTAGGCAATCATACATTTATATAAATGAAAACAATGTTGACATAATTTTAATTGAAGACATTATACATCCCTTATCGTTCCAGTGACTGTCAGTTTAACATTATATAAATTTCATTCATATCCTCCCTTCTTTTAAACATTTTTCCTCATCTGCATGTATTGTTCTCACAATTTACATTTTATGTATGTAATTTGCTCCTACCCATTTTTAAAGATCCCATTTCCAGTTGTTTTATCTCTTATTATATTCACTACTTTTAGTACAGTTGGTTTAGACTTTGATTTCTATTTCCTAGTAATTGCTTTTTTTGACAGTCACCATAATTAGACCTAGCGAGGCCTTACTATGTCTAGGAATTCCGATTCTGTATCATAGCTCAAAAAAAAATAATTTCCTTAGTCATATCACTTGATCATCCAGTATGTCTGACAGAGTAGTCTGCAGGGAATTTTTAAAGTCTGCCACCTCATTACACTCAGAAAATATGTTCATAATTACCTCTTTCTTCCCCATCAAACCACCAACATTTTCTCTCTACTTGAGGAAAAATTCTTTGGAGTCTGCTCTGTGTATAAAAATACTTGTGTAAACACACCCAAGTAAAGATCCTACATCTTCTAGACTTTGTTGCATATTTGGGAGACATACATATATCCCCATTGTTTCTTTGTGAATTGCTTATCCAGTCTGTTGCCAATCCTTTCTAATTTCCTAGATGATAGGGTATTAATTCCTTTTAGTCACCTGTTTAGTGAGGACATGCAGCAGGTAGTAATGGTAACAAGAAAGTCTGCTACTAGGAAATCCTATATCAGCAAATGGAAAAGATTTTCTTGTTGGTGCCAACAACATAACCAGCACCAATTTAGGGCTAATTTTTCACTGGTTTTACAATATTTGTGTGTTACTATCTTACAGCCTTTCATATTCCTCTATCATGATTTATATATCGCCATTTCAGCTTGTCTGTTCATGAATCCTCCTCTTTCAAGTGTAGTCTCATGTGAGAATATATTTGAAAGGGGTTTTGCTTAAGTGGCCTGTAGGAAAACTGGTGCCCCCTCTTTGGGATCTTAATTGTGCGTTAGAGAAGCTAATGTTCCTTTTGAACCAGCAAGGGTGTCTGACTTGAGGTTAACATGCAAAATGGTTTTGCTAATTGCTCTGGCCACTGCAAGAAGGGCAAGCAAGTTGCAAGCTCTTATGGTGAGTCAACTCTATCTCATTTTCCATAGGAACAGGGCTTCTTTAAGAATAAATCCTTTTTTATGCCTAAAGTAGTATCCTAGTTTACTTTTAGCCAAACTATCCATCTCCCCGTTTTCTTTTGTGAATGTGAAAATGAAGAAGAAATGATCATCCATACCCTGGATGTCTACAGACAAGTTAAGTACTATTGTGACCAGAACTGTGTCTTTCAGGTCTTCAGATCAGTTAATTTCATGTGAACCAAAAAGTGAAAAGGTCAGACACAGACAAACCAGTTAGCAAAAGCTACAAGAAAAATCTAGCCAAGCTACAGTTTTCACTGTGTGGTACCATAAACCTCCTGCAGTAGAGGCCCATTTCCATTTTAAGTCTTTATGGACAGATTCAGGTCAACAAAGCCAAACACCCCTTACTGTGGATATTTACATTACAGCCTTATTAGCTTGTCAGGACAGCATGATGAATTGTTTGGCTACACTGTAGAAACACAGGATCTTTAAACACAGCAGATGTCAATAACTGTTAAGGTGTCTGCAAATTTTCTCAAGTAACAACTAAACCAAAAAATGAAAAGGTCACACACATAAACCAATTAGTAGAAAAACCTATTCAAGCTGGAGTTTTCACTGTGTGATACCTTCTACCTCCTGCAGTAGACACCCATGGCATAGATATGTGCAAATGACCCCACTGTCCTTAAGGGGTCATTTCCATATATCCCATGGGCTTCTGTTGCAGGAGGTTTACCTATCACACAGTGAAAACTCCATTTTTTTTTGTAGTTTTTATGAATTTATTTCCTGTGAAGGTAAGATGAGAGATGAGTATCAAAGCAGAATATTTCCAAATGATTATGTACTACTATTACCTTTTGTTATACTTGCCATAATAAAACTATTCCAGGCAGGGTCAAGGCCCATTCTTCCCGGGCCTTGACTTCATCTGTGGCTCTTTACAATGGGTTGGATTTTAGAAGTATTCTAGAAACTGCTACTGGGTCCTTTGTATATACATTTACAAAGCACTGTAAGCTTGATTCCTTTCCCAGTTCCAGATCAGGCTTTGATTGGACCATTCTCCAGGGACTCCTGTACTCTTCTCCATCTTCCTCCCAAATGTAGTTAGCTAGAGTAATCTACCCATATAGCTAATGCTACTACAACAATGATCAGTATGATGAACATAGCACAGTTGTGCAAGTAAACTTACCATAACAGTAGATGTTTGATCACTGCTGTAGTAGCCGCTCCCTCCCTCCATCCCTGTTGTTTTTTATGTGCTTTTTATGCCAGGTTGTGGACATTTATTTTTTGTTTTTCCTAACATTACCCTTTCAGGGCTCCATGTGTCTCCCTCTCGCTCTCTTTCTGTTGGCACGAAAGTTCTGAAGGGCTTTGCGCCCAAACTTGTCTTTTAGTCAGCTTAGCTCAAATCGCCTGACAGTTTGTGTGGAAGGGTGCCATGAAGATTTGGAAACTGTCCGGCTGTTATTTCCTAGGCAAGATGTAACCCATATTGCTAAAGCTGATGCAGCAGTTATCATTAGAACATTTACTGTTATGCTAAATTTATTTGCATCATTGTACTTTCCTCTTTAGCCTTTATCATTCATAATTACCAAAGGTATATGTGAAGTTTTTCTGAAATATACCCATAATTTTGAGAGAGTTTTTCCCAGCTTCCTAAAGGTAGGTCTTATTTGAAACAGATTGTATCTAACCTGTTAGCATGTCTAAAAAATAGTATAATGTTGTGCTGATACTGTTTCTAGAACTTTTGCTTTGGCTGCTGTCTTGAGAAGCTTTGTTTGTAATCAGAAAGTTTTCAAATAATTTAAAATCAGAACTTTTGAATTCCCCCTTTGACAAGAAGGTTTTATTTGGGCCTTCTGCTATGCAGGTTCTCAAACAGTGGGATGAGGGGTAAAGTAATGCTGGTAGTTTCCACAACTTTTCAGTTCTCCAAGTGCTTTCCTTCAAAACCCTCTACTCTTTTTAAAAACAAAAGAGGTAAATGGCCACCTGTGATAAGGTAGCAGGAGGGAACCAATAACAAATCTAAAAACCAAGAGATTCAATGAAGTCCTTTTCATCTGGCTTCAGCCTGTGGGTTATCTGATCCAAGACTGGCCATTTCCAAAGAAGTGAGCCCCCATCCTCTCCCTCCTCTAACCATAGTACTATGCTGTCTCTACAACTACCCCAGATCCTGTTTGCCATCTTGCATGACAGTGGTTAGGCTGTGCTTTGGGTGTATCCTTTTTTGGTGTGACTTGCTGATTTTTTTTTTTCTGTCACCTATTCCTCTACCATGGCTGAGCTAGTCCTTTAGGTTCTTCTGCCTTCTGGAGATGCAACTTCCTCCTCTGTTCCGGTTAGTAAGTCAGACAAACGCAATCCGAGTTGGAGGGAGGATGTTAAGGACCCCTTAGGACTTAAAGCGGACTGCAAACAAGTGGCTCCTCTGCTTCCAACCAGCTGGATCTGAAGATGCAGAGATGTTTGGCTCCACTGGCTGCATTCCTGCCTGATCTGACTCCAACTGATTGGTTCCCCATTGGCTCCTACCTCTGGGAATGTTTCTTCCCTAACACTTAGCATCCCTAGTCCTTTCCTGTCCAAAGGGGCTTTCCTGGAAAGGGTTTAATCTCCTTTTTCACCTTCTGTCCCTCTGGAGTTTCCCCCAGAGTCGTTCCTGCTTCTCCATCCAGGATCCGACCATGTCTGTCTCAGGCCTGGTCCTAGGACCTTTATGCTAATAGGCTGGTCTCCAAGTCTTGCTTGGTACACTCATCATTTCATTTGGTCTAATTGGTTGGGAGTACTAGAACCACATAATTGGAGCAGCTGATGTGGGCCTTCTCTTAGGACCGGATGCATCTAGGTCTGCTTCCATCAACCTCTTGTTCTAGACCTGAGGCTTCGACTGTTACTGGTTTGTTTCCTCCCTCAGACCTTTTGGTTCTTGGGTTTCTGGAGTTGGTTGCATTACCACCATCAGGGTCTGGTCTGACACTGTGTCCAATTCCGACTGCAACCCCTACCTTGACCTTCTTGACTGTGGTGGTCTTGGAGCAGATCTTATCTCAGGGTTGTGCCTTTGGGGCTGGGGTTCCTGGGTCAGGGTCAGTGCTTCGAGTCTCTGAGTTGTCTCTCCCTCTAGTTGCCTTGGTGCTCTATATAGTTCAGCTCATTTGGTGACAAGGAAGAGTGGAGAGACACCGGAGTCTGGTATTTCCTTGGAGTCGCCTTATCCCAAGGGTGCTGACTCCTGATAGACTGCTTCAGTTTCCACCTCTGATGTAGTGCAAAGATGCTCTCTTGGCTGCAGACGGATTGGTCGGTGCCAGCCAGCATTCCTCCTCCTTTGTTGTCTGTGCCTGTAGACTCTCACCAGCTTGCTCTGGGACAGCCCATAATGATATGTTTTAGTCCACCTTGCACTTGGGGCCCCCTGACTCTTGCCCTTCTCCTCTGGACTTCCTGTGCAGGATGGTCACAGCAAAAGGAAGCACCTGGATTTTACAGACTAATCCCTCACCCCTGGATACTGACCTCAAGGAAAAGTATCCCCAAAATCTCCCTGTAAAGATGCCAGTCTCCTGGAATTTCTCTGCCATTGTGGGAGTTGGACAGCTGAAGCTCCATCTCCAGAGAAATCTGTAGTTTCGGAGGCCTTTCAGGTGGGGCCCATGGACGTTCTGTGTTGTTCCTCTCTGATTGCACTTACTGATTGGGTGTCCTGGAGGGAATCTGATTCAGTGGAGCCAATACCTAAAAAGTCAGATAAGATTTTCATCCCTTCCAGGGATTGACAACGTTGGAGTAAGGGTTCTGCTGCTGCCATCATGGTGGTGGTAGCCATCAAGTAGAACATCTCTGAAGTGAGTTCATCATTCTACCCCTCTAAGGGAAGCATGCATATGCGTCAGCCACATTTGTGATTGGGGTACTGAATTACTTGATGAGGCTTCAGCTCTGAAGTGTCGAGTAGTTAAGGCATGGCAGGGTCCAGAATCTCAAAAGACTCTGGAGACAGTCATCCACATTAGTCTCTTTCCAGCTTGTTAGTTTGCCCTCTTTTCATAGTAGCAGATGGCACACTGAGCTCCTGGCGCCATCATTGCCATGCGTTGCCACTCTTGGAAGAAGTTGTACAACTTTGCGGGCTGCTTTAAGGTTCCTTTTATTAATGGCCCTTTTGATGGTTCCTTGCTTTTTGGGCCAATGATTAAAGACACATTGACCAGGAGAGAGTGAACAAGACAGGAAGCCTTTGTCTGCCATCAGAGTGCGTTTTTGCCATACCTCAGTGGACCTCCTCTAGGAACCAGAAGGGGGGCTAGTGGGTTTATAATCACATCGAATGATGACAATCTCGAATGACAAAACATCGAACTGACTTAATTGAAGCAGAAGAACTTTGAAACAGTGTCAATGGCAGTTTCCAACGGTGACATGCAACATAAAGGGTATAGCCAGTGGGGGGGAGCAAGCCTCCCTGCACCCCCCACTCCCCCCTCTCCTTAAATATACCAACTGCAAGATTGTGCTACAGTGTAGGAAACTGAAATCTTCGTTTCCACACTGTAGTGCACTGAGCTGCGATCTTCGAAGTGGTATATTTAAGGGCAGGGGATTTGGGGGTGCAGGGGGTCTTGCCCCCCCTACATAGAGCAATTTGTTTTTCATCTACACTCCAGATGTTCGTTGTTGCCCCATTTTGATGTACTGTTCGATGAAGTCTGTTCAATGTTTTGTCATTTGAGATTGTCACCCTTTGATGTTGTGATATAAACCTGGGCTAGTGGCTTTTTAGAAAAAACACAGGAGTCTTTTCAGGATACTACTGCAGAGGGTTCCCCTCGCTGTGGTGTGTGTGTGTGTGTGTGTGTGTGTGTGTGTGTGTGTGTGTGTGAGACAGAGAGAGAGAGAGACCAGTTTGGATGCTGCCCAAGTGGCAAGAGGTGGTCTGCAGATCCAGGGCTTTTGAAGAGTCTTTTTTTGGGAGTCCCTTTCTGTATTCCTGAAGGCTTACCAGACTGTCCTGCTCTGGAGGCAGTTGAGGGGGGTCGCATAGCTCTACACCCCTAAGCTTGGGTGGCCATTCCCTCACAGTGTAGAGAGGCATATCCGGAGGGTACATGATTACATTTTTATTTCCACCAAAAGAAAACAACAAATTCCTTCCAATGTACCACCCTGTCAGAAATCAAGTCATCCAGGAGATCCCACCAGACCAGCATTTATTCAGGGTCTTTATTCAGGGTCTACTCCAGGTTCTTTTGGTTCCAAAAAAGAACAAGGACTTCAGACCAGTTTTGAAGTTAAGCAAGTTAAATTGCTTTGTAAATCAGACCAAGTTCTGTATGGTCACATTGTACAGCTTTTGAGGAAGGATGATTGGACGTGCTTGATCGATCTCCTCCTCTGGGCCAGTAATCAAGGAGTCTTAATCTTTACCACTGACACTAGTGAGGGACATTCACTTGCAACAAAAATAGATACAGTATTCCCAGATCCAGCTCTCTGCACCAAGCAAAATTTCCTTTTTTGCTTTGTCCCCCTGGCGAGGTAGCATATGAAAATACTGCATTGGACATTAGTGACTCTGTCTTGCTTAATCCATTCCAGGGATTTTCCAAACATTTTGGATCTGTTGAAGTCCAGTCTGGCAATGGTTCGTTCTCCCATAGTGTGTTGCAGAAGACTATTTGTTCTTTCTCCCTTGCAGGATATGGTCATGACTGACTCCTTCCTCGCATGGAGTATTTTGAAGGGAAGTCCATCCAAAGGACTTGGTCTGTGCTCGTGGCCAGTCTTCACATTAGTGTTTTGGAGATGAGAGCAGTCCTCCTTATGGTACAGGCTTTTCAAGACTTCCTCCCCAAGGGTATGATTTCAGTGCAAACAGACATCTGTGGTTTGGCACGTAAACAAACAGGGAAGAACCTTTGTCAGGAGATGAGAGTCTGAGCAATGGGCAATTTCATCTCGCTGGTTTCTGGTAGCAACGTGCATTCCGGGGAAATCCAACACTTTAGAGGGCAGTCTGAGTAGGAGCATCTTTCTTTGTTATGAGTGGTCCCTAAATCCTAGGGAAGCAGGTTTGATCTTCTGGTGTTGGGCCACTCAGTGCTGCAATCAGTTTGCTTTCCCATCCAACACCAAGTACAACAGTTGTTATACCCAAATTCCTTCACAAGCACAGGGATGCTGTCTTGTTTATTTGGCCCCTGGTCTCATGCATTCTTATTCCCATCCCTTTGATAATAAAAGATGTTATGTAGTCCTATCTCTCCTACATTCTTATCCGTGGGTCCGGAGCCGAATATCTGCTTTGACTCTGCCAACTTTTTTAGCTCGAAGTCTTTCATTGGCTGGGCTAAGCAGGTATCCCATGGTGCACTGCTCCACATCCCCAGATCTCGTTTGCAGCTCGTGTAGCTCGGACGTGGTCTCACTTTGGCTGTGGCGAAGTACCTTTTTTCTTGTATTGAGAAAGATTTTTTATCATAAACAAAAAGCTATTTTCATAGCTATTGTCTTTGCGATTAAAGTGGCTAGTGTGTTGGTTTTTGTGTGAGTATCCCGCTAACTGTTCCCTCGGGCTTGGCCCATTTTAGTTAGAGGACCTAGTCCTTTTGTCCTCTGTCTGCCTAACCGTTTAAATTAGAGGTTTGATTCTCCCCTAGGTGGTCATTAACCGTTTAAGTTAGAGGTTTTTGACATCATTGGTCTTAGTGTGTGCCCAGTGTGTGTCTACTGTTTACGTATGTCTGGTTTCCCGCGTTTTTGTGCTGTTGTGTGTCTGTGAACTGCTTGTCAGTTTTTCTAGGTTAAGTTGTGGTGTTTGTTGTGAAGAATGCCCAAGGAGTCCAAAGAGCACAAACCTTCAGGTTTCAAAAAGTGCTCTAAATGCGGGTACAAAATGTCCATCACCGATGGACATTCTGTTTGTGTCTATTGCCTGGGAGCCATTCATCTGCAGGAGTTTTGCAGTTTTTGTCATGCTTTCAGTCCCAGAGTGCTCCCTGAGAGAAAGAATAAGCTGATATTAAAGGGACTGTTGAAACCCTCTTTCGAAGAGGATTTGGATTCTTCTCCCAGTGGTAAATCTAAGTCATCCAAGTCTAAGAAAAGATCTCCGGCTCCGTCAGCTTCATTGGAGCCTCTGGAGAAAGTCTCAAAAATTGCATCAACTTCCTCGGCTCCACTGTCCTCGGGCCACAGGAGGTTTCGATGTTGATGGAACCAGTGTTGGCTCCAATTATTTTGGAACCTCTTTGGATCCGATCGCCCAGTCTCACACAAGTCTCTCCTGAGAGGAGATCTCGATCTCCCTCCCTCTCCTCCAAATCCTCCAGGACCCTTTCAGATATAGATGTTGATAGGGTGGTCCAGAGGCTCCTCCAGTCGCCGGTTTTGGCTAAATTGTTTTCGGCTTCGGCCCAGTCGGCTCCGGAGCCCGTCCTGACCCAGTCTTCGATCATTCCTCCTCTGAGCGCATCTCTGTCTTTGGAGCCAGAGTGTTCCACGCCGTGTGATATTTCTAGGCCGGTTCTGATGGCCCCTCTGGCTCCATTGGTACCGACATCAGCTCCGACCCAGTCGGTTCCGTCCTCAGGGTTTGGGACTCAGGATTCTTCGGTTGGGCCCAAGGGGGACATGTCAGGACATATTTCTGTTCCGAGTCTCCCTCTCAGTGCCTCGGCCTGATATTTCTAGGCCGGTTCTGATGGCCCCTCTGGCTCCATTGGTACCGACATCAGCTCTGACCCAGTCGGCTCCGTCCTCAGGGTTTGGGACTCAGGATTCTTCGGTTGGGCCCAAGGGGGACATGTCAGGACATATTTCTGTTCCGAGTCTCCCTCTCGGGGCCTCGGCTCGGGGTATCCTGACTCCTGTCATGGTCTCGGAGGCTGGCCGGTACTCTGACTCGGGGGGGGGGGGGGGGGGGCTGGCCTTTGAGGCCATGCGGACTGCGCTGGCCAGATTGTCAGCTACATCAGGTGGTTCGGTCACTATGTCCCCCACCACTCCACTGAGAGCCTCTGATCACCACCTATCCATGGACAGCAGAGCACCAGGGCCTAGGGATACCCCCACGAGTGGTCCCCAACTTTCTGAGGGCCCTTCAGAGTTCATGCCTAAGGAGCCCCCTAGAAAGAAAATGTGCAAGAGGAAGCACATAGACTCCCAGGACGAGCCCTTCACTTCTGATACTGACCTCGAGGAATCGGAGGGGTCCCACAAGTCATCCTCTGATGATGTTTCCTTCTCCGATATCCTGGAGATACTGAAGCAAAGAGGTGACTGGCTGTGCAAAGCCCCTTTCCGAGGAGGAGTCTGTATTCCTTAAGGCCTTTGGTGCTCAGCCTTCTGCCTCATGGGTGTCCCCACCCTTCGAGCTCCTAGATTTTATCTGTCGAAGGGTGTGGGAAAACCCTGATACTGTGGAGCCCGTACCCAGGCATCCCAACAAGTTTCTGTCTGCTCCCCAGGGTAAGGAGTTTCTGTCCAAAGGAGTCCCTGTAGATGCCATAGTGGTGGCCACACAGAAGGAGGTAGCGGAGACACCTTCCTCACTCCATCCTCCTAACAAGGAGTCTAGGACTATGGACCAGTACAGGAAGCATACCCTTTCATCAGCAATCTTTACCTTACGGTCGCTGAACTATCTGTCTCATTTCACTCTGCTCCAGAGAGATCTCCTCAAGGAATTAGGAGATACTGTTGCGGGTAGCGTCCCTGAAGGCGGTGGCTCAGACGGCTAACGCACAGGTGTCTACCCTCAATTCCATTGTCAACTCCTCCATGCAGTTCATTTTGTATGCAGCCGGGGGAGCGAGTGGGACAGCAAGCTCAGGGGTCGCCCTTAGAAGGCAAGCCTGGCTGCACCTGTGTCACTTTGCAGAGGCCTTCAAGTCTTCCTTCACAGACACCCCTTTCGATGGTTCCTCCTTGTTCAGAACCAAAGTGAAAGACACCTTCACCAGGTGCGAGCAAGAGGGAAAGACCCTGTCTGCCGTAGGGGTTCGTTTTTCCCTTCCTTCTAGGCCTTACCCCAAGGCCCAGCGAGGCAGGAAGATGTGGTTCAAGAAATCACAGAGGATTTTTCCTGCCGCACATGGTGAGTCCCCCTCCAGAGGCAGAGGAGGGGGAGGTTTTTCGGGGAGATGCCACCCTAGGGGCAGAGGGGGCCCCTGCAATTTGGGAGACTGTGATTCCTTTTGCGGCTCCCCCTACTCTCGTTCCTGAGGGAGTGCGTATCCGGAAGCCTGGGCAAGCATCACCCAGGACCGATGGGTATTACGAATAATTTCCGGAGGTTATCTCATCCCGTTCACATCAGACCCCTCTTCAATCAGACAAATCCCAGACGTTCCACCCAGTCAAAGGGATCAAGCAGCCTCAGAGGTTTCAAAGCTGCTAGAAAAAGGAGCCATCCAGTGTGTCCCCTTAGACCAAATTGGATTAGGGACTTACTCAAGATTCTTTTTGGTGCCGAAAAGAACAGGGGACCCGAGACCCATATTAGATCTCAGCCAACTGAACAACTATGTACAAAAGTCCAAGTTCCGTATGGTCACACTACAATCGATTCTTCCATTGTTGGGAGAGGAGATATGGATGTGCTCCAACCTCAAGGATGCTTACTACCATATCAAAATGGACAGGGCATCCAGGAGTCATCTACGCTTCTGGCTGGGAGCCAGTCATTTCCAGTTTCGTGCCCTGCCCTTTGGTCTCACCACAGCCCCCAGGGTGTTCACCAAATGTATGGCAGTGGTGACTGCTCACTTGAGACGTCAGGGATTCCAGGTGTTTCCGTATCTGGACGACTGGCTCCATACCGCCCCCACCAGGCATCAACTGGTCCAAACCAGGAACGCTACCATCGCCTTATGTCAACAGTTGGGCATAACACTAAATTAGGAAAAATCTGCTTTGTTGCCCTCTCAGCGTGTCACCTTTATAGGCGCAGAGTTAGACACCATTCAAATGTGAGCATTTTTACCACAGGAGAGGATCAGAGTCTTACAACAACAGATGCACATCCTGATGCCCCTGATGAAAGCAAAGGCAAGATGGATTCTCCAACTCCTGGGGACCATGGCAGCAAAGATTATGTTGGTCCCTCTAGCGAGATTGCACATGAGACTTCTTCAATGGCTTCTCTTTGTTCAATGGTCTCTCCAAAAATTTCCTCTGTCCCATCCCATTTTGCTCAGGGACAGGTGCAAACAAGATCTCAGTTGGTGGCTTTGCACCAACAATTTGAACGGGGGAAGGCCCTTTGTTCCACCCATCCCGGTTGCCACAGTGACCACGGTCGCCTCCCATATGGGGTGGGGGGCATTATCTTGGCAGGACAGTCAAGGCACGTGTCAAGATCACGAGATACATCTGCACATCAACGTCCTAGAGATGAGAGCAATGCTACTTGCGTTGCAGGAACTTCAGAGCTTTCTACCTCTAGGGGCGATTGCAATACACTCTGACAACATGTCAGTAGTGTGGTATCTAAACAAGCAAGGGGGAACCAGGTCTTACCCCCTGTGCAGAGAGGCCATTTGAGTGTGGCAGTGGGCAGTAACTTACCAAAGGTTTCTGGTGGCAACGCACATTCCGGGGAAGTCCAACGTTATTGCGGACAAGCTAAGCAGAGCAATTCTGATGCCTTGCGAGTGGTCCCTGAATCGTCTAGTTGCAGAACGAATCTTCAGCAGATGGGGTCAGCCTTGCTGCGACCTTTTTGCCAGCCCCCTCAATGCCAAATGCAGCAGCTACTTCACGCTGATCCCCTCACAGGGGGAGTCACCCAGGGATGCTCTAGTTCATGATTGGCCCTCCGTTCTGCTTTATGCTTTCCCTCCGTTTCCCTTGCTGTCAAAGGTGATTCAGAAAGCGCAATCCTTGGGAAGCAGAATGATTCTGCTTGCCCCACACTGGCCTCGTCAAGTCTGGTTCCCCTTTCTTCATTGTGGACGCTCCTTGGATTCTGGACCCTCAACCAGATTTACTGACACACATGTCGGGACAGTTCCACCCCTCTCTGATAACCCTTTGGTTGACAGCCTGGCTGCTCCACTTCCATCATTAGTTAGGCTTCATAATTTTTCACCGGCAGTGGTTCACATCTTATCCTCTTCTCATAAACCATCTACTAGGAGGATTTATTCTAGCAAATGGAAGAGGTTTTCTATTTGGGCGCATACCCAAGGAATTGATCCTTATACAGCTCCAGTTGCATCAGTCTTGGAGTTTTTATCTATGCTTTTCCATCAGGGTTCCCCATCAGTACCATCAAAGTTCAATTGGCAGCGATCTCCAATTTTCATGTGGCTAATGAGCCTAGTCTCATGGCTCATAGACTCTGCAAGGCTTTCCTGAAGGGTACCCTGTTACTCCGGTCTCCGAACCTATCGTGCCCTGGGATCTCAATTTTGTTCTACAAGCCCTCACTTCACCACCTTTCGAGCCTGCAGCTACCTGTGAATTGAAATTCTTGACCTGGAAAACAGCCTTCTTAATAGCAATCACTTCAGCAAGGCGAGTTTCAGAAATTCAGGCCCTTTCCATCAAACCTCCTTACTTAATCTTCCATAAGGACAGAGTTTCTCTTGGACCGAACCCTTCTTTCCTTCCCAAAGTGGCTTCTGTGTCTAATCTTAATCAATCCATTGAGTTGCCTGTATTCTTTCCTCATTTTTCAAACAAGGCAGAATTTAAATTTCATCAACTGGATGTACACAGACAGTTATGTTTCTATCTGCACCGAACAAAAGATATCCGGAAGTCTGAGCAATTATTTGTCTCCTTTTCGATAAATAAAATTGAGTCCCCGGTCTCCAAACTCACCATTTCCAGATGGATATCTAGTTGCATCTCTTTCATCTACCACGCAGGAGGAAAAGATCTGCCATTTCCGGTCAAGGCTCATTCTACTTGGGCTGTTTCTACATCCACGGCTTATCAAGCCAGATTGTCAATGGATGATATATGTGCTGCAGCTACTTGGGCTTCCCCTCACACATTTGTTTCTCATTACAAATTGGACGTGGTTTCCAGGGGCAGGTTGACCTTTGGCTCCATAGTACTCGGGAGCATCTTCCTATGAGCCACCCAGGATGTAGGTGCTAGGGACGCTGTCCCATGGGTAAGAATGTAGGCGAGATAGGACTACATAACATCAAGAAGTTATGTACTTACCATAACGTTCGATGTATGTAGTCCATCTCGCCTCACATTCTTACTTGCCCTCCCACCTTTCCCCCTTCCTGGAGGATCTGGAGGTTAGGTTGTTTTTTTACAGAGTTCCCTTTACTTAAGCTTATTCTTTTTATCTGGATGTTGTGTATGCATGAGGTATGAATGACTAATGCAGCAAACTAGATCTGGTGATGTGGAGCAGTGCACCATGGGATACCTGCGTAGCCCATCCAATGAAAGACTTCGAGCTAGAAAAGTTGGCAGAGTTGGAGCCGATATTCGGCTGCGAACCCACAGGTAAGAATGTGAGGCGAGATGGTCTACATACATCGAATGTTATGGTGAGTACATAACTTCTTGTTTCTCCAGATAGCCGCATGTTGCAGAGTATGTGTGATCCTCATTGACCTTTTTTGGCCTTGTCAGGTCTGGTTCCCTTTTCTGTAGACTCTTCTGCAGTACCTTCCCTGAGTGCCGTATCCCATTCTGGATCTGATGTCTCACCCAGATTCCAGATTCTCAAAGTAGCCAGATGGTTTCTGCAGTTTCCTTGTTGAACAGAGATCTGAAGCTCTTTGATAGTCATTCACATTTTGCCCACATCACAGAAACTATCTTGCGTGCAAAGTTTGATAGTAAGTGGAAGTGCTTTACCTTATGGGCATCTTCTAAAGGTTTGGACCCTTTTTCAGAGCCTTTGGATGTCATTCCTTTTTTACGCCTCTTATTGAATTATCACTTGTAACATAGGCAGATTTACATTTATACAAAAGTCAAACTGTATTAACAAATTAACATTACCAAACATTATACTTTACCTATATTGCTATGTATCATATAACCTAAGCAACAGTACATAAATTGTTCAGTTTCTCCCTTTTTTAAACAAAAACATCTTTATAAACCATCACTTATGACATAATCATATATTTATACAAATGAAAACAAACCACATCGACACAGTCCTAGTTGCAACTGTTTTACATCAGAAACCATACTAACACACTCCCAGTTGCAAACATTATACATCACTTATAATCTACCCAATCATTTTCAGTCAAACATTACATAGCTCTTTTAAGTCCTGCCTTCTTCATTCCTCCCCTTTATATATTGTTCTCACAATTCCCATTTTTTCCTATGTAGTTTGTTGCTCTCATTATTCCAATTGTTTTATCTCTGTTACTATAGTTACTACTTCTAATATAGTTGGTTTAGATTTTGATTTCCTTTTTCTAGTAATTGCTTTTTTGGCAGACACCATAATTAGAGACAGCAGGGCCTTGACCATGTCTAGGCATTTCCAGTTCTGTATCATAGCTCAGAAAAATCCACTCCCTCATTACAACAATCCACCCACCCATCAGCTCCGACAGTGCATCCCACAGGGAATCCTTAAAGTCCACCAACCCACTCTACTCCCAGAAAATATGTTCCCAAGTAGCTCTTTCTTCCCTGTCACACCTATCTACCTGGGGAAAAATTCCCTGGAGTGTACTTGGGGTATAAAAATATCTATATAAATATTTCCAGGCAAAAATCTTAAATCTTCTAGATTTTGTTGTATATTTGGGAGATGTACATAAATCCTCCCATTGTTTCTTTGTGAATTGCTTATCCAGTTTCCTTTCCCAATCCTTTGTAACCTCCTTTGATTGATTCATATAGTTATCATGCAATATTTTATATGATGTAGTAATTATTCATTTTTTAATGGCAGCTTCTGTTCTAGGTTCTAATAAAAAAAACAGGGCTGGTCATTCATTTAGGACCTTCTTATTTCTTTCTCTTTGCCTATACTCTGATGTCAAGCCTTGATGGGGAAAGCAATCTCTAACCTGCAGTCCAAATAAATTATTGGCCTCTTTCCATTCTATTACCTTTCCCTCTGTAGTTATTTGCTCCCAGTACCTTGGTTCCTTTGCCAGTTTTCTCCAATAATTTCCAGACCCCTCTTGTCTTTTGTCTGTATCCCTAATTGCAGTCATCCCTCAGCAGAATCTCCTTTCTCCATTCCTGTGTTGGTTTAGTTCTTAGAATACTTTCTGCTACTTTATGGATATAATATTTTGTAGTATTGTTATTGTTGTTATTATTATTATTATTATTATTATTATCATCCAAAATCTTGTCTCTCGAGCTTCTCCCCTGTTTAAACATCATCCCTTTCCACTGTGAATTATAATTTTCTACTTGTTCTATGTATAAGAGCTTTGGATACCAGTCTTCATTTCCTTGCTGATCTGTTTTAGTCTTAATCAAGTTATTCCACTATTAAAGTTCAGTTAGCTGCTATTTCCAGCTTTCGTATTGGCAGAGATGATACTTCGTAGCAGCGTTGAAGATTTCCAAGCTTTTCTCAGAGGAACGTTCTTGTTGCAACCTCTTATTCAGGATCCTGTTCATTCTTGGTGTGAAGAAATTAGACACTGTCATCTGTGGTAGCATGTCTGGCTGAAGTTTTATACATAATGACAGATTAACCTGTGTATTAAATGCCAACATGACTAGCTAAGTTATTGTAAATAAGTTCTTGTATGTTGATTAATATTCTGTATAGGCTGTTTAAAGAGTTGAACAGTGTTCTTTCACATTTCTAACTTTGCATGTTTGTGAAGCCGACAGACCCAGAGAAGCTTCGACCTGCCCTGTCTGAGCAGAAACTACCAACAAAGGAAGGTCTCGACCACCCTCGGATCTGTGCCTCGAGGGTGGATGACAGTGTCTATAATGATGTCATTGGAATGTGTTGTTCTGTGTTTACTGTCAGAGACTGAAAGGATGGAACATTTAGTAAACAGCTGTTGGTTGATTTTCAAACAGTGAAATGAAAATAAGAACTGGAGCAGTTAAGACAGTTAACCCAGCTTATAAAAGAGCCTGCTGAAGACAGTTTTATCAGAACAGTGGAGTTCAGTTCACAGTTGAGTCATAGTTTAGCTCAGAGTTGTACTGAGCAGTGGATACCCAAAGGACTCACCAAGAATTGTAAGCCTGCATTTGCTCTGTTGTAATATTTAGTCTAGATCAGGGGCAGTATTCTTCAGTTAGGAAATTATAGCCAATTAGAGTTTTTCTAAATGTTGGATTTCTATTCTTCAGTATTAATTTTATTTTCCTGATGATTGAATTCTGTTTGTTTATTGAAATTACTGTTTTACATTTTAATCATTTTGCCTATTAAATCTTTTTATTATCTTACATTGTGGCTAGTCAGTCATTGTATTTAGTGATTAGTGATTTGAGAGTGCTTATACCTGTTTTAGTAATTCCTGGGCTACTCTGAAAGCCTGGTTGCTTTAGGTTATATGCTACCATTTGTTTTGATATCTAATTTTAATAACTGGACAGCTGTTTGAAAGGGCATGTAGACCTTGGTCTTGGTGGCAGAGTTTTTACCTTATTATTTTGGGGAAGGGACACAGCTGGAAATCTGTGTCAGGCTTTCCCAGAAGTGTTTGGATGTGTGAGATTTAATTTATTTAAGTGTGAGCATATCAGAGGTCTTAAACTGATATACATTGCTGGAGTGTGTAATAACGAGTCATATTTGTGGTGGACAGCAGCATACAGTCCAGTCCCAGGTTATAGAGCGTGTTCCTGTTGTGCTCTTGGGGGAAATTGTGAAATACTACTCCTGTTTAAATGATGGTCTCGCATTGAAGTCAGTGGTGTGGATTGAAGTTCCGTAGTTACTGACCCGTGTAAGTAGTGGATATCACATTTGTGGCAGTTCGGTGGGATATTAACTGCACGTCACACTTGGGATTTACCTTTTATACTCCACATTTTTGCTGGCCTTCCTTTTGGGATTTCAGCAGCAGTTTCTTTGAAGCAGTTGTCTTGGAAGACTTTTTTCCTGGTGGCTGTTATTTCAGCCATATGTGTTTCAGAACTGAAGGCATTATCCTTGGTAACTCGGCATATCCAGCCTTTCATAAAGATAGGGTTTCTCTCAGAATGGATCCTGCCTTTTTGCCGAAGGTGGCATCAGAAACCACCTTGAATCAGTCCATTTATTTACCAGTGTTTTTCCTCATCTTCTAACACAAGGCAGATTATTTACTGCATTGTCTTGATGTTCACAGGCAAGTGAGTTTGATCAGCTGTCTTTCTCCTTTTTGAAGACCCATTTGGGCAAGCCATTGTCCAAGTCTACCTTGTCTAAATGGCTTTCTGTTTGCATTTCATGGGGATGTAGATTGAGAAGAAAGTCTTTACCTTGTAGGCTGAAGGGTCTCTCTCTACCAGATGATGGCTACTTCTACAGCTTTTTTCTTGAGGGTCTTATTTGATGACATTTGTGCTGTGGCTACTTGGGTGGGTACACACATTTTGGTGACTCACTACAAGTTGGTATACAGGCTGTCCTAGGACCTCCCTGGGATTATGTAGGTTGGATAGCTTGATCCCACACGTTTCAGCCAGATGGAAAAGGCAATACCAAATGTGAAACTTATGTACTTACCATAACATTAGATCCCATATACTCCACACTAATCTGCTCTGACGTTTCTCTCTATAATCTCCAGATAGCCACCCAAAACTGCTTTGCTGCGGTTGAAAAATGGTTCACAGAACGGAAACTTATCCTGAATCCAACAAAAACCAAGTTACTAGTAATTTTCCCCTCCTCAACCACTTCCGTAGGGCAACACCCTTCACTCATTAATAATATGACCTTCCATGTTCAGTCCACTAATGGCACCATCATAGAGCCTGTTACCAACACCAAACAACTAGGCGTCATTATAGATCACAAGCTCAAATTTGACTTGCACATCAGTCAAACTATAAAGACAGTAAACAAGAAACTTGGTTCCATGTACAGAATTAAGAACTTTCTAACTCCCAATACCAAACTAACCATAGCACGTACACACCTCCTCTCCACCCTACTGTATGCCTCTCCGGTACTTTCCTTCCTCAACAAAACTGAGCTTAATAAACTCTCCATTGCTTATAACCATATTGCCAAATTCGTTACAGGAGAACCGTACCGTACCCATCACTGCATTAACCTAAAGAAAATTGACTGGTTAGAACTCCCTAATCTTCTCAAACTTAGCCAACTTACTGAAGCATTCAAAATAATTAAGGAACCAGAGAAAACCCCCTCACTGAACAAACTTTTAACCCCCTACACCAATCTTAGCTGCCTCCGATCTTCACATAGTGTCCTGGTACAAACTACCAAATCTAACAACTTAGGTGGAGATGCTCTGTATGCTAATTCCATTGGAAAACTATGGAATTCCCTTCCTAATAACCTAAAACTAACTACCTCTCTCAACCAGTTCAAAAGTAATCTTAAATTATTCTTAAAAGCTCATTGGCTATGTCCTTGTACTAAACCGGACTAATCCTAAAAGTCCACAAACACCCTCTTGTCGTTTCCTATTGCCCTCTCTCCCTTCTCTTTTTCCACTAGATCCCCATAATAACATGTTTATAACATCTCTAGTTCCTCTGACTGCCTTCCCCTCATAATTACTATGAGTGACTTACGGGATAAAAACTTCATCCTTCTCCTCTGAGCTTATAATCGTAATCCTCAATATTGTCTAGTGTAGCCCAATTTCACTTTCCTATATATCACTGGACTATTTAACTTATGCTGTTTAAATTGTCGTTCTCGTCCTATCATGTTATCAAGAATTAATTTAATTTAGCAAGAATTTATTTCTTTATGCAAATCAAAGTCTTGATTTTTAACGTGGAGCTTTTCTCCCCGGGTCTCTGACCGGCAATGGCTATGTTTAATTTATGTCTCTAATTAATTGTTTTATCAAGAATTTATCTGTATGTAAGTCCAAGTCCTGTTTTTACTGTGGAGCTTTTCTCCCCGGGTCTCCGCTGAAAATGGATATGTATCCAGTTGGATTAACCCGGTAAACAAATGTAAAATAAAATAAAATAATAAATAATAAATAAATATTGTCTGTTTCTGTCTGGTTCAACCATCCCTCCTTCCCCCTCCTGTGTTGCATTTCTCCTGATTATTGGATGGCAGAGTTGTTGGGGCGACCCTTCCCCTCACTTTTTTGGGATTCTTGGTCTGTGGTCTTAGGAGGTTACAGCTGGAGTTTTGTGGAACAGGGCAAACTCAATCTGAGGCTGTATTGAGAGCAAGGTACTATGGGTAGAAAAGGCAGAGCTTGGGGCTAAAGTCTTGAAATGGCCCATCACGGATCTGCGTCAGAAGCAATGACCCATGGGTTGAATTGGATGGAAACAGACAACACAGATAACATTAAGTACATAACTTTTGTATCTGATGTCCTTTCCATTTCTTCTTCAGTGTATGTGGTTCAGTTCCAGTCTTCGGATCCGACTTGACTGCATATTCTAGACTTTGGATCCAGCTCTCGAGGTCCTCCCTCTACTCACAATGCCCTATTCCACCCCCATTTCCTGAGATCTCATTTGCCGCCTTCATGAACAGACGCAGGTTCTGCTGTCAAGTTTCTAAAGTGATAATTTGTAAGTTTTGGAAATTTTTTTTTCTTTTCCCTTAAGATATTTATCGTTTATATTAATATTTTCTTTTCTCTTAGTTTTTCACCAGGTCATTAGGTTATTCTCAGCTGTTTCTTTTTCGTGTTCATGTTGCTTGATATGGTATTTCTCTGTCATTGCTGGTATCTTCTTTAATTTTTACCCTTTTTATGTTAAATAGGATATTTCTTAGACTACCATTGTTGGTGTTTGAACTTCCTACTGTTTCTTTTCTTTCTATTAAAAAAAAAACGTTTGTTCATAGCCTAGTATGAACCTATGAACCTATCTGCCCTAGGGCATTTATAAGCCTAGCCAGAATGTGTTTGGCTTTCGCCACCCATTTTAAATTTATTTTGCTATGCCCTTTTTCGAGGTTAGTATACTGTGCCTCTGTCTAACAGTGACACAGAAGTGATATCCGGGGTAAACCTACGATCTCCCATCCACTCATCAAGATTCCTCTTGAAGAGAGTCAATGAGGGACTCTGCCTAACTTGGACTGGGATTTTATTCCAGAGTGAAGGGAGCCTCTGGGTTATGAATCTGTCCCTCCAGCATGTCCTGTTTATTTCAGTGCTGAGGTTCAAGTGTCTTGAGCGTGTAGCTTGATGGGATTTGGATTTTCTGAGGTGCAGCATGTCCATTAATTCCGGGTTGGACATGGCTTTATACGTCAGGCACAGATCGCCTCTGAACAGGCGGTATGCCACTGAGTAGAGCTGGAGTTTCTTTAACCGGGCAGCATATGGCATCTGTTTGAGCCCTTTGATCCTCTTGGTGAGGTACTTTTGGGGTCTTTCCAGTTGCTGCAGGTGTCTGGTAAGGTACATCCCAAAAGGGGCATTGTACTCAATTATGGGCCTGATGAGGGATGAGTAAAGAGGCATGATGACATCCCCTGATCTAGATGTGAATCCCTTCATGATTAGGTGGGCTATATAAAATGTTTTTCTAACCACTTTGGCCACGTGGTTGTCAAATGAGAGATTGCTATCAACTTGGGTCCCCAGGTCCCTAATTACTTCTTCTGTACTTAATGGATTACCACCTATGTGGTAATTTGTGGGCACTTTGTTTTTGCCAAAGGGGATGACTATACACTTTTTGGCATTTAGCTTGAGGCCATGGCTCTGGCACCAGTTGTCTGTTTCTATGAGGCCCTTTTGGAGGATGCTTGTGTCGGCTGGAGAGTCGATTATGGCGCCCAGTTTGCAGTCATCTGCGAACTTGGTCAGCTACAGTCCTTCCGTGTTGGCCTGTTCATAGGTTCATAGGTTCATACTAGGCTATCTGCCCAAGGGCATTTATAAGCCTAGCCCATAGTTATGTGGCTTTCGCCACCCCTTTAGTTTGAATAAAAACTATGCCTATCATTTTTCTGTGCCTCTGTCAAGCAGTGACACTGAAGTAATCCCTGGGGTATATCTGCGATCTCCCATCCATTGGTCAAGATTCCTCTTGAACAAGGCCAGCGAGCTCTGCCTCACATGTACCGGGATTCTGTTCCACAGCATAGGGAGTCTCTGGGTGATGAATCTGTCCCTCCAGCACGTTCTATTTATAACCGTGTCAAGGTTTAAGTCTCCCGCCCTTGTGGTTCTGAGGGATCTAGATTTTTTGAGGTGAAGCATATTCATCAAATCTGGGTTTGACATGGCCTTATATGTCAGGCACAGGTCACCTCTGAGCAAGCGGTATGAGACTGAATAGAGCTGGAGTTCTTTCAGTCGGGCAGCATAAGACATATTTTGAGACCCTTTATCCTTTTGGTGAGGAACTTTTGGGGCCTTTCAAGCTGCATCAGGTGTCTGGTCAGATACATTCGAGCGGGCATTGTACTCAATCATAGGTCTAATGAGTGATGAGTACAGGGGACGATGACCTCCCTTGATCTAGATGTGAATCCCTTCATGATCAGGTGGGCGATATAGAAGGTTTTCCTAACTACTTTAGCAACATGAGTGTCAAGCGAAAGGCTACTGTCAACTTGGGTCCCCAGATCCCTGATGACTTTTCTGTGCTCAGTGGATTGCTATCTATATGGTAGCTAGGGGTAACCTTGTTTTTCCGAAGGGTATGACTATGCATTTTTTGGCGTTTAACTTCAGGCCATGGCTCTGGCACCAGTTATCCGTTTCTGTGAGGCTCTTCTGGAGGATATCTGTGTCAGATGTGTTTTCGACTATGGCCAGTTTGCAGTCATCTGCAAACTTTGTCAGCCATAACCCTCCTGTGTTTGCTTGTACTTCAGAAAAGTAGATGCCGAACAAGAGTGGACCCAGGACTGAGCCCTGTGGGACAGCACTTGTGACAGGCTTTGAGTCTGACATGGCTCCAGCAACTCTGACCCTGTGGGTTCTGTCGCTTAGCCAGTTTGCAACCCATCTTGTGATGTATGGGTTTACATTCAAGCTGATGAGTTTTTCGATGATACCTGAGTGGGGTATTGTGTCGAAGGCCTTTGCCAGGTCGAGGTAGGCTGTATGGACTGCCTTTCCTCATCAATGGCCTTGGTGACTGTCTCAAAAAGTCAACCAAGTTTAAGAGGCAGGATCTGCCTTTGACAAAGCCAAACTGGGTTGGATCCAAAGTCTGCAAGTTCCTATGTCTTTATTTATGAGTTCCATTATGATCCTCTCCATGGCTTTGCAGATAAGGCTTGTCAAGCTAATGGGGCGGTAATTTCCAGGGTCTGTGGAGGCACCGCCCTTATGAAGTGGGACCACAGTCGCCGTCGCCACTCCTTGGGTGCGTATCCTGAGGTGAGGCTAAGATTAAACAGCTGTCCTAACTGTGGGTTTAATTCCTCGTTGAGTTCATGAAGCACACAGCCGGGGACACCATCCGGTCCCATGGATGCTGTGTTTTTTGCCTTAGTGAGGGCAGTTCTCACCTGGGCGTTGGAGATGTTTGGGGGGCTACAATCCTCTGGAATAGATATCTCTCCTTTTGGGGGGGAGGGGGGGGAGAAGTTTGCACTGAACCTGTCAGCCAGTATGTTAGCAATGTGTGTAGGTTCAGTAATTTTCACATCATTTTGAACTAATTCTGAGCATATCTGGGAGTTTCCTCCTAGGTTTCTAACATAGCTATAGCTGTACCTCCGAGAAATATATACCGAACAAGAGAGGTCCCAGGACTAAGCCTTGTGGGACCCCACTTGTAACTGGTTTGGAGTCTGACATGGCTCCAGCAATTCTAACCATGTGGGTTCTGTCCTTGAGCCAGTTTGCAATCCATCTAGTGACATAGGGGTTTATATTTAAGCTGGTGAGCTTATCTATAATGCCCGAGTGGGGTATTGTATCGAAAGCTTTTGCGAGGTCCAGGTAGGCTGTGTGGACCACCTTCCCCTCGTCAATGGCCTTGGTGACTGTTTCAAAGAAATCAACCAGGTTTAAGAGGCAGGATCTGCCCATAACAAAGCCGAACTGGGTAGGATCCAGTGTTTGTAGGTCCCCAATATCTTTGAGATCCATGATGATCCTTTCCATAGCTTTGCAGACCAAGCTAGTCAGGCTTATGGAGCGATAGTTTCCAGGAACCGTTGAGGCACCACCTTTATGGAGAGGGACCACTGTTGCTGTACGCCACTCTTTGGGCACATATCCTGTAGTAAGGCTGAGATTGAACAGTAGTTTTATGTTTGGGTTTAGCTCTTCTTGGAGTTCATGTAGGACGCAGCCCGGGACACCATCTGGTCCCATTGATGCTGTGTTTTTTGCTTTGGAGAGGGCGGCTTATCTGAGATGTCAGGGGGGCAGCACTCTGCTGGGATAGATATTTGCCCTTTTGGTGGGGAGGGGGGGGGGGGTTTGCACTGAACCTGTCCGCTAGGATGTTGGCAGTGTCTGTGGGTTCGGTGTATTTTTTGTCATTTTGGACTAATTCTGAGCATATCTGGGAATTACCACCCAGGTTCCTAACATAACTAAAGAAAGCCTTGTGATTATCCTTAGTGTCCTGTGCAATTTTTCTCTCGAAGCTGGCCTTAGACAATTCTATGTGTGCCCGTAGTTTTTTGCTAATACTGATCAGTGATGCCTTCCCTTTTTGGGATTTTGCTCTATCATTTAGTAGCTTCCTCCTTCTATTGTATAGTTTGTTTATGGCTGGGGTCCACCAGACAGGACGTCTGCCTTTGGAGGATTGGGTCTTGGTTTTATTTGGGATTGCATGATCCATGCATTCCTGAAGGTGTTCATAGAATGCGTTTATAAAAGGATTCTGCGGTCTGGGCCGTATTTTCCACAGGCCCGGGGGCTTTGAAGGATTCCACCTCAGTTTTGAGGAGTGTGAAATTTGCTTTAGAGAAGTTTTTCACTATGGTTTTCTGGGCAGGGGGTGAGGTCGGGATGTGAATATCCAGTGAGATTAGTTTATGGTCTGATCTTACCAGTGAGGGATGCACTTCTGGTCTGGAGCATAGAGTCCCCATGTTGGTGATGATCAGGTCCAGTATGTTTTCCCCTCTTGTGGGAGTGGTAACAAGTTGTTCCATAGCATTTGAGTTTATAAATTCTAGGAACCTTTGGGCTAGGGTGTTGGAGCTAGAGTAATGCTCCCAGTCTATGTTTGGGTAGTTGAAGTCACCCAATATAATGGTGTTTGGAGAGACCTTCATATTTTCCAGTGTTCTCAGGAAGGCCGAGTGGGGTTCCTGGGTTTGGGAGGGTGGTCTGTAGCAGTCTATAAACTGGAAGGCAGTTTTACCCACTGTTAGTTGCACATGGATAGTCTCTGATGCTTCGTGCTTTGCCACCAACCTGGAGGTGTGGGTATCTTTGAATATAGATACTCCCCCTCCTTTTGTGGTTCGGTCCAAGTTTTGGGGCCGAAAAGCATGGTATGAGGTATAACCTGGTAGTGCTGGGGTGCTCTCGGGAGCCCTGAACCAGGTTTCTGTTACTGCACAGATATCGATGTTCTCCATGCTAAGGAGAGTTTCGAGTGCGTGCATCTTGAGGTTTAGACTTCTGGCGTTGAGTAGCATTACTCTTAGTTTCTTATCCCTTGTAATACCTATGGAGGTGGGTTTGTCTTTTGAGCCTTGCCTAAAAAAGGCACTATAGGGGTAGCAAGAGCCTTTGCCAGTATCCGAAAGCCCAGGGGTGACAGGTGCAAGCCGTCCCTAGCGAAGCATCGTGGCTTGTCGAGCATATCATCCCAAGCTGACAGGCATTGGATCCCCTTTGAATGACACCAGTACTTAAGCCAATTGTTGAAATTGATCATCTTGTCTTCATATTGTGGCATCATTCTTGGTGAGGGTAGGATGCTACTCAAGGTCAGGGTCATACCGGCCTGGGCTACATGCTCAGAGAGCTCCTTTATGTCTCTTTTCATGTAGTCCAGGGAGGTACGTCTCAGGTCATTCACACCAGCATGGACAATGACTGAGTCATATTTGTACTTGCCTTGGAGTGACCTGAGTGCTTGTGTTATGTGGCGGATCCTAGCGCCCGACAGGCTGCTCACCGTGACCCTCTCCTTGTTCAGCCTGGTGAGCGGGACATCATTGTGCCTGACGATAGTCACCTATTACAAGTGTATCAGGTGTGTTGTTTAGTCTTAAGGGCTGTGACTGTTTGGCACACTGGCTTTGTGAGATATGTGTTGCACGTGTTTTGTTTTGGGGTAGCGGCTGCTTGGGTGTCTGCTTTGGAGGTCTCTGCTGCTTCGGCAGATCTTTATTTAGAGCCTCCGAGTAGGTTTTTGTGTGATTATGTGTTTGGTTTGCTGTCGTGGTAGGTCTGTGTGAGACTGGAATTGTAGTGAGTGTGGTTTCCTTCTTCTCCTGACTGGTTATGCCAGTACTGAGTTGAGAGAGCTTAGCCTCCAGTTTGGCTATATGGTTGCATCTTTCACATGTGTTGGAATTTGTTGGGAGGAGGAGAGGGTTGTCTGTGTACATGAGGCAATTGTAACATTGCCTCAAGATTCCCAGATTCGCCAGCTGGACCGGAGAGGAGATTGACAACTGACCTTTGGACATACTAGAATAATATTGGGAATTCCTTAATAATTGAAAACCAGGGCCAGTGGGGAGTGAGGGTGTAGTGCTTTTAATTTTTAGTGCTGACTTATATAATTGCTTTAGTGAGCAAGTGCCAGGTAACTTAAGTGCAATGTGTTACAGGTAACGTAAATGCAAAAACGACAAACAGTAACTTTCTTTCAAGTGAAACAAGGAAATAAGTACAGTAAGCAATGCAGATATCACTAGTGATCCACAGAAGCGCTGAGAAGCTGCGTATTAGGTGGAATTAATGTTCCAGGGAAATAACAAGCAAACAAACAACAAGCATATAAACGAAGCTAGATTCAGCAGGCCTGGATCTAGTCTATGCTACAGCAAACAAGGTGTACCAATTTCAGTAAGATACAGTTCAAATATTCAGGCACTATAAACCTTTAACCAGAAATTCCCAGCTCAGAAGGGCAGAGTCCAGCCTCTTCTCCCACAAGAGTGCAGACCACAAACCTTCTTAATGTAAAATAACTGGCCTGAAGCCCAAGTGCTTAAACCAGAACTAAGTATTAATAATCTTCTGTGTTAACCATGTTGGATAGACTAGTTGTAAAAAATGCATGTTTTGTGGGCAAAAAATCCCCAATTCAGATGCCCACAAGGAGTGCATGTACTCCCTTGGTGCTTACATTTGGGCACTGCATGTCAAATTTCTGCCTTATGTAATTCAAGGGCCTTGGCAGATAGGAGTAACAGGCTTATTCTAAAAGGTTTGATAACAGCTACTACTGCTTCTTCTGGAGCTCAACCCCCCACAAAACATAGTAAGTTGGCTCCGTTGGAACATAAGAAGCATTCTCCATCAAAGTCCCTAAGGTCTTCATCAGAGCCTCCAGCAAAAAATAAGAAAAGTTTAGGATCCAACATCATCAAATCCGACGATCCGATCCTTGGATCCGAAGGTATCCCCTTTAACAAAGCTTTGGATCCTAAATCATGTGATCCGAAGCAGAGAACGCATCACAGGAGTCTTACTCCACAATTTCGTATTAAGCCTATATCGTCCACTCTGCCTGCTCCGTTGTCTTAAACTTGTAAGAAACACTCCAGCCCCCCATCCACTTCTTCCAGGTGCTCCAGAATTTTGTCGAAAGCAGATGTGACTAGGATGATATGAAAATTGCTCAGAGCTCGTATCCTGATGGGGGTCTTACAAGTTCTGTCCTGTTCGATCCAGGAGTATGCCTACAGCATCCTCAACCTTTCTGTCTGTCTCCAATCTGTCCAGTGGTTTCAGAGTCCCAGGATCTGAGATCCCCAAGGGGACTGGTGTCTGATCCAAAGAAAGCTTCTTCTTCAACTCCAACTATATCCTTGACTGGTTCTGCGCCGATATCCTTGGACCAGAACAGGTCCCAGAGCGAAGTGTTGATGTCCGGTCCAAGGGGATAAGTTCGGCTTTGGTTTTATTAGATCCATCTCTTCCCCTTGGAGCCCCTGCCCTGGAGAGTTCGGATCCAGTTCCACCCTTGAGGCATAGATCTGAGGGTGGTCGAGACCTTCCTTTGTTGGCAGATGGTCTTCATGTTTCACTGTTGCAGTCATCACACTTGGGTTATCCTGCCAGGGGTAGCCCTCAGTCTGCATTTATGGTAAGTGTACACAACTGTACTTTTCTGCTCAGACAGGGCAGGTCGAAGCTTCTCTGAGTCTGTCGGCTTTCGAGGTGGTGGAAAGGGCTTTTCCTTTTTCCAGAGAACTGCCCTCTCACTTTTTGGATCCTACCCCTTTCCTGTCATCAGTTCCAAGCTCTGAGTCGATTAAACCTACTCCACAGGGATAGCTAGTTCCAATAATTGTTCAACCAGTTCCAGTACAGAAACTTCCCCTCTTTTTTGACACTCACTTGAACATCCCACAAAGGAGGTGCATCAGAAGAGAACATGTTTGAGTTGCTCACTGAAGATACTGATTTTGATGAAGGAGAAGGGTCCCCCAGATCACCACCGGATGACCTGTCCTTTGGAGACATTTTAGTAATCCTGAAACAAAAAGGTGGCTGGTTTTCCCAAAATTCCTCTCCGGACGAGTTGGTATTTTTGGAGGTTTTTGGTTCTGGCTCATCTCTGTCTTGGGTTAGCCCTCTGGTGGATAAATTTATTGATTTGGTTTCCTGCCAGGCATGGAAGGAACTGGATACCACTGAACTGATCCATAAAAGACCCAATAAATTTTAGCCCCACCACAAGATAGACCCCACTGGAGCAAAGGAGTCTCAGTTGATGCTATGGTGGTGGTGGCAGCCACCACAAAAGAGCTACCTGAACAGAGCTCTTCTGTCCACCTGCCAAACAGAGAGACTAGAGTGTTGGATAGATTTGGAAAGTGAGTATTTGTGGCAACCTTTGCCCTGATGTCACTAAACTATCTGGCACAGTTTACTAGACTTCAGAGAGATTTGACCAAAGAGCTATCAAAGAGTCTATGTCTGTAGAGAATTTCAAACGAACGTCCTCATAATGGGCCACTCTTTTTTCTATATCAAATGCTTTGGTGAGTTTGATGTTCTTCGTGTTTCACTGTTGCAGTCATAACTGTAGGGTGCTCCTGCCGGCAGGCAGCCCGAGGTCGGCTCGAATCCCAAAGTCTGGGTCCGGCGTCGGCTGTACAAGCTAGTACCCTGACGTCAGTACGCTCTGGTACATAGCCTTCAGCCGACGCCATCTTCTCCAGTCTTTCTTGCCGTGCGGTGGAAAGCAGCTCACAAGTCGTTGGTTGGCGATTTTCGAACAGCGTATTTTGTTGTTGTCGGTCCGAAGTTCTTACTTCTCTTCTCAAAGCTAAGTACCCCGTTGGGGAATCTTTTTCTTGTTCCTCCGATGTCAGAAAAAGTTAATTGTATATCGTGTGGGAAACAAATACCTCATAAAGATTTCCACTCTTACTGTCTACCTTGCTTAGGCCCTGACCACGATCTTTCTTGTTGTCGGTTCTGTGCCAGGTTCAATTCTCGTACTATCAAGCGTAGGTACGATTGGGCTCTAAATTATTTTGGCAGACGCTTCAATTATAGAATGTCGTCGGACACTACTGGAATTCAAAAGAAGCGCAAAGACAAAGACAGGCCTCCGAGGTCCAAACAGGACTCGTTGCAGCTGGAGCCAGCGTTCGGTTCGGCTGTCGTCAGTGAGGCGCTTTTGCAGCCCCTGTCGTCCGCCGCTTCTGAACCAATGGCCGATACGGACTCCCATGGGGAGCCATCAAGGCCTACTATTTTAACTGCTGCAGGACCTTCGGACGTCGCTCCCTCAGATGGGTCCGGAACCGCTGTGCAGGTACCGGCTTCTGAGGGGGTTTTCAGGCCTACACACATCACTATTTCAAAGGCAAAGGCAAAGACAAAGACTCCTGTTAAGTCTAAAGTTCCTGCCCAAGCTACTTCTGAATCTACTCCCAGGACACAGAAGCAATTATTAAAGATGGCTGAAGATTTACTTACCATGATTAGGGGTTCTCACCCCCCACCTGAAAAAAGGCCTCGACAGGATGTTCCTCTGGATTCCTCTGACCAGGCTTCTGTATCTTCTGTCTCTTCCTCTGATCAGGAGTATTTTTTTCCTCCTTATGAGGATTCGGATGCTGAGGACTCCTTGCCCTCTGCCTCTCCGCCTGAAGATTTCTCTTTTGCGGAACCTTGCATGAGATGAGGGAACATTTTCATTGGGAGGGTCAGGAGTATTCTGCTTCCAAGAAGAGGCTTAGAGAATTCCTTCTTCTTCCTCAACATAGGCCTTTAGCTATCCCTCCTGTTCTTGACATTGTGGATGATGCTTTTTTCTGAGGCTAATTTGAATCCTCCTTCTAAGCCTGATAGGTTTTATAGGGTTCCTGACTCTCATTTATTCTTATTTAAGAACCCTTCTGCGGATCCTGAAACTATTTCTCAGGGCTCTAAGGCTGCTAAGGTTGCTACTTCTAAGAATCCTATTCCCTCTGAGAAGGATTCTCGTGCTTTAGACAGGTGGGGA
This sequence comes from Protopterus annectens, assembly GCF_019279795.1. Lineage (NCBI taxonomy): Eukaryota > Metazoa > Chordata > Ceratodontiformes > Protopteridae > Protopterus > Protopterus annectens. The sequence continues at coordinate 250,882,287 of NC_056728.1, read as the reverse complement.
AAAAAGGTATATACTTCTGCTACCCTGTCTGTAAGGGCTTTAAATTGCCAGTTTCATATGTTTAAGTATCAGCAATTTCTTTTGTCTGTTTTAAAGCAAAAGCTTGCTTCCCTTCCTGCATGTGCAGAGGATAAGGAACTTCAGGATGTATTGCATGCAACTGAACAAGTGAACAAACATAGTTTGCATTGTGGTTTTGATGCCTTGGATGCTTCTTGCAGGGCTGCAGCCTCTGGCACTGTTATCAGGAGACATGCCTGGCTTCGTGAACAAAGTTTACCTGAACAGGTTAAGGCTAAGTTATTAGATGCCCCTGTTCAACACGATGTTCTTTTTGGATCTAAAGCTGAGGAGGTTATTAAAAGATGGAAGAAAAGGCAAAATCTATGCAAACTGTAAAGATTTCTTGCAAGTCCAGCCTCCTAGATTTTCCAGGAATTGGCCCTCCAAAATTGGTCCTTTACCACGTCTGACAGGCCTCAAAGGGGAAGATATAGACGCTCCAGAGGTCGTGGTCAAGCTCAGGCCTCTTACAGATCTAGACAATGGACTGCTTCTTCACCTAGAAGGGGAGAAGACAGATCCCAATCTCAAAGAAAACAAACTCAATGACTCTCTCGGTTGGGCTACAGGACCCCTTCACCTGGATGCCCTCTCGGAGGAAAACTGTCTCTTTTTTACAGAAATTGGACTCACATTACCCAGGACAGATGGGTATTGGACGTGATTTTAAAAGGCTACAAATTCCACTTTCATACTCTGCCAAGGGCTTACGGTTGGCCAGATCTGCCAAAACATCAATGGTCAGAGGCCTTAAATCAAGTGGATGCTCTTCTGGCCATGAGAGCCATAGAGCCTGTTCCACTCTCAGAGATGGGAAAAGGTTTTTATTCAAGACTGTTTCTGGTTCCAAGAAAACAAAGCTCATGGAGACCTATTCTGGACCTTTCTGTGTTAAACACCTTTTTGGAAATTCCAAAATTCAAGATGCTTACTCTGCAGCAACTAATTCCAATGCTCTCTCAGGACGCCTGGATGGTGACATTGGACTTAAAGGAAGCCTACTTACACATTCCCATCAGGCAGGAACGCAGGAAATTCCTCAGATTCAAGGCAGGTTCGAGACACTTAAAATTCTCTGCACTGCCCTTTGGTTTATCTACTGCGCCCAGAGTCTTTACCAAGTGCCTGGCACCAGTAGTGGCTTATTGCAGACTTCAGGGGATTCAGATTTACCCCTATTTGGATGACTGCCTTATTCAGGCAGACAGCAAGGATCTTCTACTTCAACATCTGGAATTTGTTCAACGTCTTCTCTTCGTTCTGGGATTCTCAGTGAACACAAAAAAGTCACATTTGATCCCTTCTCAACAAATGGTGTTCTTGGGAGCTCTCTTAAATACGACCTTACAAAGGGCCTTCCTCACTCCAGAAAAACAATCACAGCTGGCTACAATTTTCAACACCTTGGCAACTCTATCTCAGCTCACTGCAAGGAAATTCCTGCAGGCTCTGGGCTACATGGCTTCCTGCATTCTGTTGATTCCAAATGCAAGGCTTCATATGAGAAAGCTTCAATGGTATCTGAAAAGTGTATGGTCACAGCATTACCACGATCTGGACATTCTGATTCCTCTGATCCCCTGCCTCCAGAAGGAGTTCCTCTGGTGGTCCAGGGTGTGTGCTTTAAACGAAGGAAAGCCTTTTCGTCTACCTCAACCTTCTCAAATCATAACCACGGACGCCTCGGATTATGCTTGGGGAGCACACTTTCTAGACAGTTGCCAGCAGGGAACCTGGACAAAGGACCATCTTCACTGGCACATCAATCTGAAGGAAATGTTGGCAGTTCAAAATGCTCTTCTAGCCTTCAAGAACTTTTTGCAACCAGGGCCTCTGCTAATTCGCACAGACAACACCACAGTCATGTGGTACATAAACAAGCATTGGGGTTCTCATTCGTACCCCCTTTGCAGACTAGCTATGGCTTTATGGGACACAGCTCTAAATCTGAATCTACATCTCCAGGCTCAATTCATTCCAGGAGAACAGAATCTCTTAGCAGACAGCCTGAGCAGAAACATTTCAGATCCTCACGAGTGGATGCTAGACACCAACTTATTCAACAGGATTACTGCAGTTTGGGGATGTCCCCAGATAGATCTGTTTGCTTCCCATCTCAATCATCAGCTGCCTCGCTTTTGCACCAGGTCCTTCCACAAGACAGCTTGGAAAGTGGATGCCCTGTTCTTCAGCTGGAGAAGCCTTTCGGGATATGCCTTCCCTCCTCTTCCTCTACTACCTCGGGTATTACTGAAGATAAAACAGGACACGCCCAAGTTCCTCATCCTGATTGCTCCAAATTGGCCTCGACAGTTTTGGTATCCCACTTTAAAGCACCTGTTCTTGGAGCCTCCTTGGATTCTCCCTCTGAACCCTTCTCTTCTGTCCCAGCATCAGGGTCGGTTACTACATCCAAACCTCAAGACCCTTTGCCTGGCAGCTTGGCTCTTCAAAGGAATTTGATTTCTTCTTGCCTTCCCAAACAAGTTTTGGATGTTCTTCTAGAAGCTAGACGGCCTAGCACTAGAAAATCCTATGCCTCTAAATGGAAGAGATTTTGTATTTGGATGCAGGACCGAGGCTCGGACCCTCTGGTGCCTGATCTCTCTTCTATTTTGCTTTACCTTTCGGATCTTTTGTCTAAAGGACTTTCCTTTTCTTCCATTAAGATTCATGCTTCTGCTATTTCTGCTCATTTCAATTCTGATCCTCCTGATCTGAAGTAGGATATTCATTTGTCTGCAACCTGTGGGTTATGGATCCGATATCGGATCCGAACCGGCATAGTTTTCCAGCTATGGATCCAAGCTCTCAGCTCCTCCCCTCACCCATAATGCCCTGCTCTACCCTCATGACCCCAGATCTTGTTTGCCGCGCTGGTAACTAGATGTGGATACATAGCTCTCAGCTAAGTAGACTATTTTTCTTGTTCAAAAATAGAGAATTTTTTCTTTATTTAACAATTTTTGTGTGAAAGTTGTAGGTTTCCTATTATTATTGACTGTTTTTAGTTTAATTTAATTTTCAGTAGTAATTTTTATTCCCTCCCCTCGCTGGTACGTAGAGTGTGTGTGAGGCCTGTGTGCTTCTTTTATTGTTTAAGTTACTTTCTGTAACTTTAGGTTAAATTTAGAGACTATGGCTGAACAGCCTAAGTCCATATTTTCTAAATGCTCCGAGTGTGGCCATAAGCTCTCACCGGCTGATGGCCACACTCGGTGTGTTAAGTGTCTTGGGGTTGAACACCTCACATCTGGTTGTTCCATTTGTGCAGGGTTCAACCCCAGGGCACTGAGGGAGCGGAGGTCCAAGCTGGTCTTGGCGGGTCTTTTACCGCCGGACTCGGCTCCGACCTCCGCTCCTTCGGGACTCTGCGGCTGCAGTTGTTCCCCTGTGGCACCCCTCCTGCTCCTGGGACTCAAACTCCCGCTTCAGGACAGGAGAGGGATGCATCTAAGGACCGGAGGGAGAAGCACCAAGCGGCGGGCCGAGACCTCTGTTTCGCCCGCCAGCCAAGCGGCTTCTCCCGGCTTTGTCGGTGCGGTCTCCTCCTTCGGCTCCGGTCCCCTGTGTGCTTCTCACCGGGTCCTGAGGAGGAGGAGACCCGATCTCCGTCGAGGCTATCGAGGAGGCATTCCAGGCCTACCTCGGTAGCCTCGTCGAGATCTACCCATAGCCTTTCGGATGCTGATCTGGACCGGATGATGAGAAGGTTCATCCAGGCCCAGATGCAGATGGGAGTGTTTGCCTCCCCTCGGGGAGCTCAACACCCTTTTAAGCCTATTGCTCCTTCTCCGACCCGCTACCGGGTTCGAGCAACTGGAGCCGAGCAGCCGAGCCGGGGAGGTCGGAGCCGATAGTACTTGGTACCGGATCCGACCATGCCCTCGAGTGCGTCGGATCCGATCTCGGAGCCTGGATCCGAGCCGGATCCGGGGATCAGTGCTCCTTCGGCGCCGTCTGTGTCGGAGCGCACTGTCGCTTCGGATCCGAGTGCCGGCGCCGGCTCGATCCACTCTTCAGATCCGAGGGGAGCCGATTGTCGGATCCTTTGATCGAGGTCGGCTCCCTTCGGCTTTTGATGTAGTGGAGAGGGCTCTGTTGAGGGTCTCCGGACCCCGGCACTTGCTTCGCTCCGCCCGCGCTCCTCTGCACTGGGCCAGGCTTCCACCATCCGGCCCCTGGGACAGCCCGCTTCTGTGCCCCAAGTTGCTCCCATGGAGCAAATTGCTGTTGCGAGGACTCCTCTGACAGCCCCCAGAGGAGGCTCCTCAAGCATACTGCAAAAGGAGGCACATTGACTCCCGAGTCTCTCACTGAAGACACGGACTTGGAGGAAGGGAAGGCTCCCACGGTCACCCCGAGGATGTCTCCTTCGAGACATCATGGAAATGCTCCGTATTAGGGGGTGGTCTGCCCCAAGTCTTCCTCGGACGAGTCCGTGTTCTTGGAGGCATTCAATGGGCCCGTCTACCTCTTGGGTGTCCCCTGCCGACCCCTGGTGGACCTTATTACCACCAGGGCGTGGAAGGAACCGGACACCATGGAGCCAATTCCCAAAAGACCTGACAGGATCCTTAGCCCGCCCTCCGACAGGACCCATTGGAGTAAGGGGCCTCCTGTAGATGCCATGTTGATGGCGGCGCCACAAAGAGGGAACTGGCTCAGGAGAGTCCTCAGTCCACCCACCGAGCAAGGAGTCTCGGATGATGGACCGCTTGGGGAAGCGGATGTTCAGTTCGGCGACCTTCTCGGTAAGGGCGCTGAACTATTTGGCACATGTTATTCGGATGCAGCGAGACCTTATTAAGGAGTACGCTGCATCCCCTGAATCCATTTCGGAGGAGGACAGAGCTCTGCACTCCACCAAAATGGCCACTCTTAGGTCAGTCACAATACTTCTATGCGGCTACTCTCCCATGCTACGGAGGGCGCTAGAGCTGCGGGACAGGACTGGTCACTAGACGCCAGGCCTGGCTCCGCCACTGCATTTTTCTGAGCCCTTCAAGGCGCTTGCGAACGCCTTTGATGGTTCTGCTCTGTTTGGCAAGACCGCTCGAGACGCTGACCCAGAGCGAGAAGGACGGAAGACGCTGTCTGCCGTCGAATCCGCTTCTCTGCACCCCAGAGGCCCTATTCTAGGAACCAAAAGGGTCAGAAGAAGATGTGGTTCCGAAGTCGCAGCAGTCCCAGCCTGCTCCGGACAACCAGTCCTTCCGTGGCAGAGGAGGACAGGGAGGACGCCGCCCTAGAGGCAGAGGGGCTCCCAGAAACTTCGGGTCCAGGGAACCTTTCTCTGAACGGCCCGCAGCAACCCTGAGGGTTGCCCGACTGCTCTACTCTGGAGGCAGTCGGGGACGTTGGGCACCTAGCGGCATGGGAGTCCATAACATCGGACCGCTGGGTTCTCCAAATCATATCCAGGGATATCGCATTCCTTTCCTTCACCTTCCAAAGATGAAGTCCCTCCCAGACGTACCACCCGGTCAAAGGGAGGCCGCTTTGGCAGAAATTGGCCATCTGCTAGAGAAAAGAGCCATCCAGCCCGTTCCCCAGACCAGATCGGATCAGGGTTCTACTCCAGGTTCTTTTAGTGCCAAAAAGACGGGGAACTAAGACCAATCCTAGACCTCTCTCTCTTGAATCTGGCAGTCCCCAAAGAAAAATTCAATGGTCACTCTACAATCTATTCTCCCCCTTCTGGGAGAAGGCCACTGGATGTGCTCGATAGATCTCAAGGACGCGTACTACCACATCCTAATGGACAGACGCTCCAGGAGGTTTCTCCGCCTCGGCTGGGAGCCAGTCACTACCAGTTCCGGGTCCTTCCCTTTGGTCTCACCACAGCCCCCAGGGTGTTTACCAAAGTACTAGCAGTGGTAGCGGCCCACCTGAGGCTTCAGGGGTGCAGGTCTTTCCCTACCTGGACGACTGGCTCCTTACCGCCCCAACAAGGCATCTACTTCTCTCGCGAGACTCCTTTCTCCATCTTGCTCCATTTCTGGGCATCACAATAAATACAAACAAGTCCAACCTGGCACCCACTCAGCTCTTAGATTTCATAGGGGCCAGACTAGACACAAGGAGTTTACGAGCCTTCCTCACTGCGGACAGAGTTCTAAATCTGCAGCTCCAGGTGCGGGCCATTCTCCATTCATGTTCTGTTCCAGCGGAGTTGGTCCTGAGGGCTCTAGGGTCCATGGCTTCGCGATAGCACTTCTTCCTCTTGCCAGGCTCAATATGCATTCTACAGTGGACGCTCTTAGTACAGTGGTCATACCTTGCTCTCCCCATGCATCAGCCCATAGCGATCAGCAAGGCCTGCAAGCGTCCCTCTTGTGGTGGCTCCACTCCCGGATCTCCACGGGTCGCCCATTTTGTGCTTCTCCCTCTCGCCACGGTGACCACGGACGCCTCCGCCTCGGGTGGGGGCACTTTATGGCCGGACAGTCCAAGGCACGTGGAACGATTCAGAGACCTTACTGCATATCAATGTTCTAGAGATGAGAGCAGTGCTCTTAGCGTTGTTAGCACTTCAGGACTTTCTTCCCTTGGGAACAATTGCGATTCAATCGGACAATATGTCTGTTGTCTGGTACATCAACAAGCAAGGGGGAACAAGGTCTTACCCTCTTTGTCGAGAGGCCATGAGAGTTTGGGAATGGGCAATCTCCACCAATCGCTTTCTCATAGCAACGCACATTCCGGTCGGTCCAACATCCTAGCGGACAAGCTCAGTCGCACCATTCTGACCCCTTACGAGTGGTCTCTCAATTGTCAAGTAGCGGAACGCATATTCGCACGGTGGGGAACCCCTTCATGCGATCTTTTGCTTCTCCCTCAAACACCAAGTGCGACAGTTTTTCGCTTATACCTCCTCCCGGAGGTACCCCAAGAGACGCTCTGGTGCATGCTTGGCCACCCGGTCTTCTGTATGCCTATCCACCCTTGCCTCTGATGCTGCAAGTTCTTCAGAAAGCCTCTCGGGTGGGTTGCAGAATGATTCTCATTGCTCCATTCTGGCCTCGACAGATCTGGTTCCCCTTCCTAAGGTCTCACTCGGTGAATCCTCCTTGGATTCTAGATCCCATTCGGATCTGATATCCCATCCATCCTGCATTCCTCCTCCGAACCTGGACAACCTGAAGCTGACCGCTTGGCTGCTCCAGTTCCACTCTTGATAAGGACTCCCGGTATTTCTTCACCGCTAAAGGCTATTTTGGTGGCAATTCATAAACCATGCACTAGAAAGGTTTACCAAGCAAATGGAAACGTTTCTCTGTGTGGAGCGGCAAGGCCTAGATCCCTTCACGGTTCCTCTCCTGTAGTGCTTGATTTTCTAACCTCTCTGTAATGATGGTGCCAGCAGTTCCACAGTCAAAGTTCAACTGGCGGCAATTTCTCACTATCACATTGGTCAAGAGTCTAATCCTCTTATGTCAGCCAAATTGTGCAAAACATTTCTCAAGGGTAATTTCCTTCTCTGGCCCCTATAAAGCAAGCAGTTCCTCCTTGGGACCTTTCTTTGGTCCTACAGGCCTTGACCGCTCCCCTTCGAGCCCGCTGCTACAGTGGATCTCAAATTCTTGTCTTACAAGACAGCCTTTTTGGTAGCCATTACATCAGCCAAGAGAGTTTCTGAACTTCAAGCTTTATCAGCTAAACCTCCTTACTTGGTTTTTATCCGGACCGTGTCTCCCTCAGGACCAACCGTCCTTCCTTCCTAAAATCGCTTCTGAAGCAAACATCAATCAATCCATTAACCTCCTGTTTTCTTCCCTAAGTATGAAAACAAAGGTGAATATAGGCTACACTCACTAGATGTTCACAGGCAACTAAGATTTTATCTCAACAGGACAGCTGGTCATAGGCAATCCGACCAGCTGTTTATTTCCTTTGCAAAATTCAATTTGGGCAAGCCAATTTCTAAAGTTTCTCTGTCCCGCTGGATTTCACAGTGCATTTTATTGGCTTATCAAGCGTCAGGAAGGCCTGCACCGGGTGTTCATGCCCATTCAACCCGGTCAGTATCTACCTCGCAGCCTTCAAGGCTAGGATTCCTCTAGATGATATTTGTGCAGCAGCCACGTGGGCTTCATCTCATACATTTATTTCTCACTATAAGTTGGATCTTGCATCTAGGGGTAGAGCATCCTTTGGCTCGCGGTGCTCGGAATATCCTTCCATGATGGCCCCAAGATTCAGGTAGCTGGGGACTCTGTCCCACAGGTTGCAGACAAATGAATATCCTACTTCAGATTTAGAAGTTATGTACTCACCATAACGCTCCATCTGAGTAGGTGTATTCATTTGTCTGCAACCATCCCGCCTCCTATCCCCCTGGCCTTTCAGTTTCCTGCATATTCCTTGTTACCCTTTTGAGGGTATTGTTGCTTTGGCAAACTCGATCTGAGGTCATGAGGGTAGAGCAGGGCATTATGGGTGAGGGGAGGAGCTGAGAGCTTGGATCCATAGCTGGAAAACTATGCCGGTTCGGATCCGATATCGGATCCATAACCCACAGGTTGCAGACAAATGAATACACCTACTCAGATGGAACGTTATGGTGAGTACATAACTTCTAATTTTTTCTCATCCTTTGGTGAGACAATTCTTGAGAGGGGCCAAGAATTTAAGACCTCCCAGGACCCCTCCTGTTCCTGCTTGGGATCTTAATTATGTTTTAGAAAAACTGAGCCTGCTGCATCTTCAGATATTAAGTTTTTATCTTGGAAGACAGTTCTTTTGTTAGCATTGACTTCTGCCAGAAGGGTCTCAGAGTTGCAAGCTCTCATGGCTGTGGAACCATACCTTATTTTCCATCAGGACAGAGTATCCTTGAGGACTAATCCTACTTTCATGCCTAAGGTGATTTCGAAAGTGGCTTTAAATCAGACAATTCACCTTCCTACTTTCTTTCCTAATCCTCAAAATAAAGGGGAAAGGATTTTGCATTCATTGGATGTGCACAGACAGTTACGATTTTACCTGGACAAGACTAAAGAGTTCAGAAAATCTAATCAATTGTTTGTTTCTTTTGCCTCCAGTTCTCTTGGAAAAGCTATTTCAAAACAAACTATTTCCAAATGGATTGCTTATGGAATCAGATTTTGTTACACTCATCATGGGAAACAGTTTTCCGGTACTGTGAGAAGTCATTCTACTAGAGCAGCTGCCACCTCTACAGCTTTTCTCAGAGGAGTTCCTACCAAGGATATCTTGGAAGCTGCCACTTGGAGTTCTGTGCATACTTTTTCCAAGCACTACAATCTCCCTCTGTATTCTAAGACCAGGGCAGGCTTTGCCTCTGCTGTTTTGCAGGGTCTTCTTGCTGCCCCTTCTTCTGTCTAAGCCTCCTCCCCTTTTTCACGGCTTTGGGATTCCACCCTACAGTTATGACTGCAACAGTGAAACACGATTGTGTACACCTACCATAAATGTAGATGTTCGAGTGTCTTCACTGTTGCAGTCGGGGTTTCCCTCCCTCCTATCCCCTCTTTTTCTCTTATTTGTGGTGTATTTGTGTTTCCTTGTTGGATTCATTTCTGATTTATTGGGACTTCTGACATCTAGGGCAAGAAAGGCTGGAGAAGATGGCGTCGGCTGAGGGCTATGTACCAGAGTGTACTGACGTCAGGGTACTAGCTTGTACAGCCGACGCCAGACCCAGACTTTGGGATTCTGACCGACCTCGGGCTGCCTGCCGGCAGGAGCACCCTACAGTTATGACTGCAACAGTGAAGACACTCGAACATCTACATTTATGGTAGGTGTACACAACTGTACTTTCTCTTTCTTACAGCTGAAGGTACATTATGAGCTGCTGGATCAGTCATTGCCCTTAGGAAACATGCCTGGATGCAGCTTTGTGACTTTTCAGAGCCCTTTAAAAAGTCTTTTATCAATGCCTTATTCGATGGCACTTCTTTGTTTGGGCCATCGGTAAAAGAGACTCTTACCCTCCGTGAACAAGATGGAAAGACTCTGTCTGAAGGGGAATCAAGGTTTCTACCCCTCAACGGACTTTTTCCAGGAATCATAGAGGTGGTAAGAAGATGTGATTCTGAAAATTTCAGTGACCTTTCCAAGACCCACACTTGAATAATTCCTCCAGAGGCAGAGGGAGAAATTGTAATGAAAGACATCACCCTAGAGGCAGAGGAGGCCCTCAGAGTCAAGGCTTCATGGATTCATTTCCAGACAGGCCTTTTCAGCACTTCTGAAGTGCTGCCTGACTGTTGAACTCTGGAGGCAGTCAGGGGACGATTGTCCTTTCACCCAGATGCTTGGGCAAATATAACACATGATTCATGGGTGCTAAAAATAATATCCAGAAGTTATTGCATACCATTTTTCTTCTCCCTCCCTCCAAACAAAAGAAGGAAACAGCAGTACAAAAAATCCAAAAGCTGCTAGAAAGTCATCTCACCAGACCAATAGGATTCAAAACTTACTCATGCTTCTTTTTAGTGCCCAAGAAAATGGGATCTCAGATCAATCTTGGATCTAAACAGTTTGAGTCAGTATATGAAGAAGTCAAAGTTCCAAATGGTCACGGTACAGTCCAGTCTACTTTTTCTTCACAAGGACTATTGAATGTGCTCATGAGATCTTCAGGACATGTACTATCACATCAAAATAGACAGATGGTCCCGAAGATGCTTGCACTTTCAGCTGGGAGCCAATCATTGTACCAGCTCAGAGCCCTGCCCTTTGGACTCATCACAGCCCACAGGATGTTTACAAAATGTATGGAAGTAGTGGTAGCTTACGTGAGACAAGGATTCTGAGCATTTCCATATGTAGATGACTGGTTTCTTACCACCCCCACCAAGCATCTTCATTTGCAAACCAGGGACTATTTACTTCAGATTTGCAAGTCTCTGCGTATTACAATAAATTGTGGCAAATCAAACTTAACACCAGTCCAGAGCTGGGAGTTCATGGGTACATGTCTAAATACAACAACACAGGTAGCATCTCTCCCTCCTCATCACATTTTCACTGTCAGAAGTCAAGTTCACCATCTTTCCCATTCATCTCCTTCAGTAAGATCAGTGTTTCGGGTACTAGGTTCCATGGCAGCAGCCATTGTATTACTTCCTTTGACATGCTTCTTTATGCGAGTTCTTCAGTGGGCTGTAGCTATTCAGTGGTACATTCTTCATCAGCCCCTATCGTTTCCAGTCAAACGTACTCTGATTTGCAAACACCACATCTACTGGTGGATTCAATCAGATGATATTCATCTAGGGTGACCTTTTGTTCCATTACCCACATTGGCCACAGTGACCACAAACACTTCTCAACTGGGGTGGGGAGGCATTTCTTGGGAAGAACAGTCCAAGGCTTGTGATCCCCCAAGAGACCAATCTGCATATCAGTGTACGAGGAATGAGAGCAGTCCTGTTTGCATTGCAGGCGTTTCAAGATGCTCTTTCTCTGGAAACGATTCCAGTTCAAACCAGTAACATGTCTGTAGTCTGGTGCATCAACAAACAAGGAGGAACTCTATCTTATCGCCTCTGCAGAGAAGCCAAGAGTGTGGGAATGGGTGATCTCATCACACCACTTTCTAATTGCGATGCACATTCTGGGGAAACAAACGTACTAATGGACAAACTAAACGGGACCATATTGATGGCTCACGAGTGGTCTCTCAACCATTCGGTGGTGGAAATGGTATTCTGTCATTGGGATCAACCTTACTGCAACTTCTTTGTGACTCACCACAACAACAAGTGCAGCAGTTTCTTTGCTCTTATCCCCCCTCAGGGGGAGTCGGTGAGAGATGCTCAAGTCCACACTTGGCCCTTAGGGTCTCCTTTGTGCTTATTCCCCTCTCCCCTTGATTACCAAATTTCTGCAGAAAGCAAGTAGGCTGAAGAGCACAATCCTCATTGCCCCTTTCTAGCCTCGGCAGGTGTGGTTCCCCTTTCTGCAGTCTCGCCTTCCTTATCCTTTATGGATACTGGAGCCAACTCCGGATCTCCTTTCATCCATTAGGAATCCAACATCCCAACATACAGGCCGTCAAACTAACTGTATGGTTTCTCCACTTCCAGTGATGGTTAGACAGCCTAGGCTGTCTTCCCCTGTACGTGACATTATTTTGGCTTCTCGGAGAGTCTACCAAAAAGTATACAAATGTGGAAATGATTCTCCCTTTGGGCTTTGAATAATGAGTTTGATCCTTTCTCTGCTCCAGTTTCTTTAATGCTTCACTTTTTAGCAACTTTTCTTCAAAAACACCTTGCATCATTTTTCATAAATATACTGTTACTTTAAGGACAAACCCTTCTTTTTTAACCTAAAGTGGCTTATAAACCAGGCCATTCACTTACCAATCTTTTTTTTTTTTTTTTTTTTTTTTTCAAATAAAGGAGTACATGCTTCATCTCCTTGGTGCACACAGACACTTAACAATTTTATCTTCACAGAACAAAACAAATTGGAAAGTCAAATCAGTTGCATGTCTCTTTTTCACAAAAAAGGCTGGGTTGTCCTCCCTGGAAAGTCATTATAGCTAAATGGATTGCAGACTGTATTTCTTGGATTTATTCTCAACAGGGCACATGACCTTACCTAAACCTTCCAAGGCTGCTTTATTTGCCTTTTGGTTAAGAACGCCTGTTGATATTTGTGCTGCAGCTACATGGTCAAGTGCTCATTCATTTGTTACTCATTACAAATTGGATATTGTCTGTAGAAACAGGGCCACCTTCGGTTCGGCGGTAGTCTAGAATATCTTTCCATGAGGGCTAAACAAGATCAACGCAGCTGGAGTCACTGTCTGATACGATGAGGAAGAATGAAAAGGACAACATCAGATTTAAAAGTTATGTACTTAGGCATCTGTGCTGTCCATTTTCATTCTTACTCCTCTTCCAACCCATCCATCCCTCATCCATTTTTTCTGGAGACATGGACTGTATTTGGAACCTACAGCTCCAGATTTGAGCCCTTCTTCTCTCTATCAGCTATACCTGTCTCTGGTTAACCATAGGGATATATGTCCACAAACTCTATCTGAGGTAACAGGGATGGAATAGGGCATTATTGATATGACGATAGGAGGTACTGCCAGCCATGCCAGGAGAAATAGGGCAGTGGATTTGTAACATATGCCAGCACAGCTAGCTGGAATTTTGTAAAGAATTATATGTCATTTGTGTGTCAAACTGATTCGTACAGACGCTTGTGTTTAAAAATGTATTTGTAAAATTGCTTGCGTTAAAGTAAGAAAAGAAATGTACATACATTATTGCTACTGAATTAAATGTTTAATGTTAAGTTGTCAATCTCGCCTTCATTCTTGCTTGATGGGTTCGGAGCCGATCCCTCGGCTCCGACTCGGCACTTGCTTTAGCTCGAGAACTCCTTTTACCAGCTCGAGGCAGCCCCATATCCCATGATGCAAGGCAGGAAGTACCCAGATCTCGTTTGCCGCTTCGCTTGGGAGGTCTTCTCTTTACCAGCTCCTGGTAAGTAATTCACTTTTGTGACTTTTAAGCCCCTTTTTACTTAAAAACCTTTTTATTTTTGATAGTTTAACTTTAAACTTAACTTTTCTGACAGAAATCCCTGTCTCTTTTAAATTTTTTTAGTCAGTTAATTTCCTTTCCCATCCCCCCCCCCTGTTAGGGTGTGTGTGTTGGTTTATTTTACTATATCCCCTTTTGGGATTAATTTAATTTAATTGGACTGGTGTGTGTGTGTTTTTTGGGCACCATGTCTAAAGAGAGGGTTTCAGGTTTTAAGAAGTGTGACTCGTGCTGTCAGAAGATGTCTCTGACAGACGGTCACACTTCTTGCCTGTACTGTTTAGGCCCTCTTCACCTGCAGGACTCCTGTGCTATTTGTCACTCCTTCAGCCAGAGAGTCCTGCAGGAGAGAAGGAATAAGTTGATTCTGAGGGGTCTTCTTAAGCCGGAGGGCTCTCCGGCTAAGTCGGCCCCACAAAAATCAACAAAATCTGCCAAGACCCAGGCTTCTGTTTCTAAGCCTGTGGCCTCGGCTCCGACTCCTATAGAGTCGAGATCGGCTCCGGCTGGAGCCGATTCTGGATCTGCTAAGCTTTCGGCGCCGATGGCTATCGGTGCCGAATCTGCTTTGACCACTGTGGGGTCGGTTCCGACCGGCTCCGACACCCACGGCACGGGCATCGGTGTCGGCTCCGATCGGCTCCGACACCCATGTGGCACAGGCATCGTGTCGGCTCGATCGGCTCCGACACCGTTACTTGGTGGCTGTATCGGCTCGCTGGAGCCGATATCGGCGTTCTGCCGGCTCCGAAATCGGTGCCGACAGGATCAATAATATCGGCTCGATGACCCATTCCAGGAAGAGGTCGAGGTCTCCTTCCTTGGAGCCGATACTTCGGCTCGGCCTCCCTCTTCTATCGGAGCGGAGCCATCGGAGCCGATCTTCAAGGTCATCCAGGTTGTCAGACCATGACCTAGAGAGAGTGGTCAGTAGATTACTCAAGTCACAGGTACTGGCCCAAATGCTACACAGTCCGTCTCAGCAGGCGACTGTTGGTCCACACCCGTTACAGTTCCTCCTTCAACTCTACCCCAGAGTTTGGAGTTGGAGTCTTCGGCAGGGTTACTGCTGCGGCTGGAGGACGGATACCCCTTCTGTTCCTTCAGCCCCTACTCTTATCTCCTCTTCCTTAGAGGGATTCGGTGGTCGGGCTTCCATGGTCTCCTCCGAGGGGTGAGTGGCATCGGACCCTTGTCGAACCCGCTCTTCCCCTTGGAGCCTCGGCCTTGGTGAGCTCGGCTCCGACATCTGCCTCGGAGACTTCCCTTTCGGTGGCCCCTGGAGTTCCTAGCTCTTGGAGCGGGGTCTCTCGGACCTGCCTGGGAGGGGAGCATTCGAGGTGATGAAGAGTGTACTGGCCACTGGTATCAGTCAGCAGTCTCTTCCCGTAGCTCCTCCCTCTATTGTACCTGTTGACATCTCTGCCACTTCTCTTGCTACAGGACCCAGAGATCCTCCGCCTCAGGTTTCCCCATTGGGAATTTCCCCTCTTCCGAGGATTCTCCTGATGTTTCGGGAGATCCTCCTAGGAAGAGGACTTGTAAGAGGAAGCATATAGACTCCTGAGTCTGTCACTCGGATACTGACTTTGATGAGTCAGAGGGATCCCTAGATCCCCTCTGAGGATGTCTCCTTCTCAGACATCCTAGAACTTTTGAAACAGAGGGGAAACTGGCCCTCCAACAATCCCTCTGAGGATGAGTCAGTATACCTAGAGGCGTTTGGATCTCGGCCCTCCACCTCCTGGGTGTCTCCGCCTTCGACCCCTTATGCAGGTTATAGCACGAAAGGCATGGACAGCTCCTGACTCTGTAGAGCCAGTCCCTAGGAGGCCTTCTAAATTTATAACTGCCCCTAGTGACAAACAATTCCTTACAAAGGGTGTCCCGCTGATGCCATGGTGGTGGCTGCGCCACCAAAAAGGAACTTGCAGATCCTTCCGTGCCCGTCCATCCTCCTAATAAGGACTCTAGGACCATGGATAGGTATGCAAGCGGATGTTTTCCTCAGCGACCTTTGCTATGCTCGCTGAATTATCTTTGTCACTTCACCAGACTCCAGAGAGATATCCTGAAGGAGCTGGGAGAAGTAGTTCAGGATCCTACAGCTGCAGGGGCCCAAGAAAAGATTGCTTCGCAGCTAGGAACCCTCAATTCCATTGCTAACTCCTCCATGCGGCTAATATCTTATGCTGCTGATGGAGCGAGTAGAGCCGCAGGCACAGGTGTGGCTCTTAGACGCCAAGCCTGGATGCGGCTATGTGATTTTGGATCCCTTTAAGGCGTCCTTCACAAATTCTCCCTTTGATGGGTCAGCTTTGTTTGGCCCTCAGGTGAAGGAAACCTTGACCAGGTGTGAGCAGGACGGCAAGACTCTTTCTGCTGTTGGAGTACCATTTACCACTGCTTCTAGGCCTTATGCCAAAGGACAGAAGGGTGGGAAGATGTGGTTCCGTAAATCCCAAGGAGTCACGCCGATTCACGTGGTCAGTTTACCCCTAGAGGCAGAGGGGTAACAACAACAGACGCCGCTCTAGAGGCAGAGGGGTCCAAGAACCAGGGCAACAGGGAGTCTCTTCCTGAAAAGCCTTTTCAGCATCCCTGAGGTGTTGCCCGGCTGTCCCTCCTTGGAGGCAGTCGGGAAGATTATCACTGTACCCAGAAGCCTGGCATTCCCTCACTCAAGACAGATGGGTACAGTCGATCATATCCAAGGGTTACATAATTCCTTCGAGGAAAGTCCCTTCCCTCAAGTTCCCTTCCAGATGTACCACCCGGTCTAAGGGACATTGCAGAGTTAGAGATCAAAACTACTGCAAAAAGAGCCATTCAGCCAGTCACAATAGACCATTCAGAGCCGGAATCTACTCAAGGTTCTTTTGGTCCCCAAAAGACGGGAGACTGGAGACCAATATTGGATCTCAGCAGACTCAACAAGTCTGTCAGGAAGACAAGATTCGAATGGTCACTCTTCAGTCAATTCTGCCCTTCTTACAGAAGGACAACTGGATGTGCTCAATAGATCTTCAGGATGCGTACTATCACATCAAAATTCACAGACGCTCCAGGAGATTTCTCCGCTTCGGCTGGGGTCCAGTCATTTCCAGTTCAGAGCCCTGCCCTTTGGTCTCACTACAGCCCCAGAGTGTTCACCAAATGCATGGCAGTGGTCACGGCTCACCTGAGACGTCAAGGATTCCAGGTGTTTCCGTATCTCGACGACTGGCTCCTGTCAGCCACCACCAGGCATCAGCTTATACAAGCCAGGGATTACACAATAGACCTTTGTTCTCATTTGGGCATCTCAGTCAACTACGAAAAGTCATCCTTATCGCCCTGCCAGTCTATTACCTTCATAGGCGCAAACTTAAACACTGTTCGGATGTCAGCTACCCTTACAGAACAAAGAGTTTCAGACATTCAGACTCATGTCAGGATCATTCTGGCCAGCAAAAGGTACAGGCCAGAATGGTTCTAAAGGTATTAGGTCTTATGGCTGCGGCCATCACTCTTCTTCCCTGGCTCGATTCTACATGCGCCTCCTTCAGTGGATGCTGTTCACACAGTGGTCATACCAGCAACTCCCAATGCGTCACCAGATTCTGGTGACACAAACATGCAAAGAACATCTTGCTTGGTGGATCACATCGTCTCAGGTTCACCAAGGCAGGTGCTTTGTACCTCCCCCGATAGCCACTGTCACCACGGATGCCTCCCTGATCGGGTGGGGGTCATTATCAGGGCAGGATGGTTCATGGGGCGTGGCAACCGTTCGAGTACCATCTGCACATAAATGTCCTGGAGATGAGAGCAGTGCTTTTAACGTTGCAAGCCCTCAACGACTTTCTTCCCGTAGGGACAATTGCAGTCCACACAGACAACATGTCTGTAGTTTGGTATATCAACAAACAGGGCGGAACCAAGTCCTACCCCTTGTGTCGAGAAGCGCTCAGACTATGGCAATGGGCGATCTCCTCTCATCGGTTTCTGGTAGCAACGCATATCCCTGGGAAAACCAACATTATAGCGGACAGATTGAGCAGAGCTATTCTCATGCCTCACGAGTGGTCTCTCAAGCAATCCATAGCGGAAGAGATTTTTCTGGAATGGGGTCGTCCATGTTGCGATCTTTTGCTACTCCCCAAAACAGCAAATGTCCAGACTTCTTCAGCCTCTTCCCTCTATCAGGCCATCCCCCAGAGACGCTCTGACCCAGGATTGGCCCCAGGGACTTCTTTATGCCTTCCCTCCATTTCCTCTGATCCCTCAGGTGATCCAGAAAGCTACCGTTTTGAGAGCCAAATTGATTCTCATTGCCCCTTACTGGCCTCGACAAGTTTGGTTCCCGTTCCTCCATCGTCATCTTTTGGTGCAGCCGTGGCATCTGGACCCAGTGCCAGATCTACTGATTCACCAATCCGGTCAGCTGCACCGGTCAATCCCTTCTCTCAACCTCACAGCATGGTTGCTCCACTTCCTTCCTTAGCCAGGCTTCCTTTGATCTCTAACCCAGTTAGAGATATCATAGTAGCTTCACTAAAATCCTCTACCAGGAGGATTTACACAAGCAAATGGAAACGTTTCTCTTATTGGGCTAAGGCCCAAAATATTGATCCTTTTACTGCCCCTGTTCAGGCAGTTCTGGACTTCTTAGCAGAGATTTTCCATGCAGGCTCATCTTCTTCCACAGTCAGAGTTCAGTTGGCTGCTATTTCTAATTTTCATGTCGGGATAGCAGATCATAATATTATGTCCCATAGACTCTGCAGGGCCTTTTTGAAAGGGATTTTCCTACTAAAGCCTCCAATCAGGAATCCTCCTCCTCAGTGGGATTTAAATTTAGTGCTGACATCCTTAATCCTCCCTCGTTTTGAGCAAGCTGTTTCTTGTTTCTTGAAATATCTTTCTTGGAAAACTTTATTCCTAGTGGCTAATACATCTGACAGGAGGGTGTCTGAACTTCATGCTCTTCGGTTCGACCCCCTATTTGATTTTTCACAAAGACAGAGTATCTTTGAGAACTAATCCATCCTTTTTACCTAAGGTCGCTTCAAAAACAATCTGAATCAATCTATTGATCTCCTGTATTTTTCCCAACTATTCAGATAGAGCTGAACAAAAGCTACATTATCTTGATGTCCACCGTCAGCTTAGATATTATTTGGACAGAACAAAAATTTAGAAAATCTGATCAACTTTTTGTTTCCTATGCCGATAATTAAAAAGGCCTTCCTGTTTCTAAAGTGACTTTGTCCAGATGGCTTTCTTCGGTCATCACTGAAATTTATACGATCAGGGGAAAACAGCTGTGCTCAAAACCTAAAGCACATTCAACTAGGAGTTTAGCTACTTCTACAGCTTTTCAAGCTAGACTGCCTTTAGACACTATTTGTGCAGCGCCACTTGGGCCACTCCTCACACTTTTGTTTCCCATTACAAATTGGACTTGGCCTCCAGGGACAGAGCCAGTTTTGGCTATACAGTCCTCAAGAGTTTGTTCCATTGAGCCACCCAGGATAGAGGTGCTAGGGACGCGGTCCCATCAAGCAAGAATGAAGGCGAGATTGACAACTTAACATTAAGAGTTATGTACCTACCATAACGTTCCATGTTAGTTGTCTTCTCTCGCCTTCTTTCTTGCGACCCTCCCTCCTTCCCCCTGGCCTGGACAGACCTTGTATAAGAAACTATAATGCTAAAGACCATTTAGACCTGGTCCTTTTTCCATTTGTAAGTTTCTTCTTCCTTTGGGAAGTATTGTTTATGCTTGGTGTTATTGCCCTTTTGTCAACAAACGAGATCTGGGTACTTCCTGCCTTGCATCATGGGATATGGGGCTGCCTCGAGCTGGTAAAAGGAGTTCTCGAGCTAAAGCAAGTGCCGAGTCGGAGCCGAGGGATCGGCTCCGAACCCATCAAGCAAGAAAGAAGGCGAGAGAAGACAACTAACATGGAACGTTATGGTAGGTACATAACTTCTTATTTTTCAACAGAGGATACTGGCAGAGCAGATGTTAATCACAATCCAGCTGCAGCAAACCTTAAAAATATATCTGAAATTAAATTACTTCATGGGTTAAGCCATAGTTTTAAATGGAGCCAGAGACACAATGCCTGCTAGAAAATAGGTTGTAGCCACTGTAGGAAGAGTGGAATGGTTTTATGACTTCCAGGAGATCTGAGCAAAGCTCTGTCTGTGCATATAGTAACACATGGGTACTAAAACCCTGTCAGCTTCTAGTGTTGGTGATAGCATGTGAAACATTAGTAGGAGTTTGCTATCAGCATTCTGTATTCTGTTTTGGATCTGACAACAAGGACCACTCGCCCAAATCATCTTGTCTTGCTCTGTTCAGCAAGTAGGAGCAGTAATTCTCTTAGCCAAAAATATTTAGTGAGAATAGCTAAATAAATATTTTTCTATAACTGTGTGAAACTTTCCATCGGTGTTATTTTTAATATTTCCTGTGCTAAAACTCAGGTGTTTTACTGTAAATAGCTATTTACTATGTTCATGTTTTTTATTAATTATTATTAAATATAAAACTTTTCATTGGGGCTGGTCCTTTTTAGAAAATATGGAAGCTTTGAGAGTATTTGCATATATTTATTTGATGATAACTCCGAACACTCCTGAAAGCCTGGATGTTCATTTATATTAAAATTAATATCAGTCAGTATAATTGGATACCCTTTTAAGAGCCTTACAGTTACTAACTGGTGACAGTGAATCTACTTTATAGTCTGGGCAGAGTTGGTAGAGTGGGTAATCTGTGCCAACCTTTCCCAGGTGTGTGTGTGTGTTTGTGTGTGTATGAATTTTAAATGTGTATGTGTGTGTGTGTGTGTGTGTGTCTCAGCTAGGTGGAGCAGGGACACAATGCACTGGTTTCACAGACAGTGGTGGAGGACTTGGCTTGGGCACTTGGCTGAAGACTCAAGTCTGAAGCTGTGCCAGTGGGGGGAGACTTACTGGGGACCTGGAGGGAGACAGAGATCCAGATCCTGGGCTGACTGTGTTTCTTGTGAGCTCTTAAGGGAAATTGTGCTTGATGCAGAGAAGTCTGCATTTGGAAATGCTGAGTGTATCCATTTGTATTCCAAGTGAATATCACTCTCCAGTGTCAGTGGTGAGGTTTCAGGCTCATTCATTACTGCCCCAGTGTGGGGACGTGACATATTGGTGATCAGTGGTGTGGTTATTGAACTTTTGTAGCTTGTAAGCAGTTGTCACTAAAGTGTGAATTCTCTCAGCAGCCACACGGTGAACGTTCAGCAGTTTTATATCACAATAGTATTTATTTAGTTTTGTTTGTTAGTTTAGTGCAGTAGTCAGGGAGAGCAGGCAAAAGTATCAGTAGAGGATTATGGCAAGCTGACAAAGAACCAGTTGGTCAAGGTGTGCAAAGCCAAATGATTGGTGTATGCCATCCTGGCTAGAGGAAATAATTTCAGCCTTAGTCACGGCTACAACACAGACGAGCAACCAGGAGATAAGCAGTCTGGTGATGGAAATTTGCAGTTGTCAGAAATAGGGCAGGTCAACTTTTCCTCAGAAAACTTACAAATCCATCTGGAGTTAGAGACTTGAGCTGGAGGCCAAACGTTTGGAACTAGAATTGGCAAAGAGGTTGGAGAGTTTGGAGGCTGAAGAAAGTGAGAGACACTGGTGTTTGGAGGCCGAAGAAAAGGAGAAGCAGCATCAATGTGAGAAGTAGATGCTGACTCTTCGCCAGGGTCGTGGAGGTAATACGTAAGAGAATAAACGAACCCCAGATGCAACAAAGGTCAATAAATTTCTTCCACAATTTACAGAGGGTGATAATTTTGATTTTATTCATATATTTGAAAGAGTTTGTAAACAGTATAATGTTGGCCAAGGGCTCTGGGTAATGTTTCTGACTCCCTTACTCAATGGTAAAGCTGTAACTGCTGTTTTTAAATTGTCTGACACTGATTGCTTAAACTATGATACAATTAAAAAATGATCTGACGTTGTTGCCTTCATTTGCTCTTCAACCTATGAGTTTCGGCCACATACCAAAGCTGAAGGTTGCAGCATCTGAGCTCCTCCCTTACCCATTATGCTCCTCACCTCCAAATCCCTCAGATCTGGTTTGCCACGCTTTGCTAAGCATCGGGTTCTCGACAGTCTGAGCTCCTCAAGGCTTTATTCAAGTCAGTGAATGATTTTTCTTGCAGTTTAGATAATTATTTTTGTTGGTTGTTATTCTAGTATCTCCCTTTCTGTCGGTCTTAGTTCACTGTCAGGAAAAGAGCATTTTTTGTGTCTTTCTTTCCCTTCCTTTCCTACAATCTGTTTAGTTTGATAGATATATATCTTATCTTTAGATATAAAGAAAAGAAAAAAAATGTCTTTGCTTACTTCTAGTTCTGCAAAGTTAGATCTTTATTTCTAACTGCTTGGTGTGCTTTTGTGTGTTTTGTGTCCCTTGTTCATTATCTCATTTGCTGGTTTTCCTTTCTGTAGCATGGCTGAGTCAAAACCCGCTGGGTTTAAAAGATGTAGCACTTGTGGCCACAAAATCCCACTATCAGATGTGCACTCTGAATGTGTAATGTGTTTGATGGCAGCTCGTGTAGATTCTGCTTGTATCATTTGTGCCGGATTTAATCTGCGGGCACTCATCGACCCCCGTAATAAACTTATTTTAAAGGGACTCCTCTTAGTTCCTCCTCTTCAGTCAT
This sequence comes from Protopterus annectens, assembly GCF_019279795.1. Taxonomy (NCBI): domain Eukaryota; kingdom Metazoa; phylum Chordata; order Ceratodontiformes; family Protopteridae; genus Protopterus; species Protopterus annectens. The sequence goes on along the minus strand of NC_056728.1, from coordinate 250,859,972 downwards.
CTCTTCAACTTCAGGGGCTCAACCCCCGCCATGAAACACTGAGAGGAAGAGATCCTCCAGCAGAACCTGCCACTCAGGGGAACCTCCTGCCAAAATTCTGAGACCCTCATAGTCGATAGCTTTGGCGTCAGTAGTCATACAAGCCTCCCCTACTCGTCTGAGCTGAAGTTTCTCTCTAGAGCCAGTGACATCTAGACCAAAGTTCCCTCTCCTGCAACAGCCAAGGCCCTCTTCCAGGCCTGCTTTTGTAGCTTCTTCTGTTAGGTCCTCCCAAAGCCTTTTCAGAGCTGAGGTGGACAGTATGATGGTGAAATTTCTTAAGACACAAATCCAGCCTGGGGATCTTGCCTACTCTGTCCCCTCATGGATCCGTGAGCAACATTCCTGTCTTCACCCCAATTTCTCCTTCTCCAATCTGACCCCGGACTTTGGAGTTATCGGGTCTGAGCCTTCCTGGAGCCGAGACATCTGAGCCAACAGGTATGGTTACCTCAAAGTTGATGGTCTCCCAGTCTTGCTCAACTCTGACTGTTTCAGAGCTGTAACTTTGGCCTCGGGTCCAGGGAGTTGATGTCGGCTACGAAATGTTTGGAGCTGTCTCTTCTCAGGACTTCGGCTTTTGACAGATCGGCTCAGACTCCCCACTCTGATACTCAAAGCCCCAAGTTGGGGTTCATGGAGCTTCCCTGTCGACAGCTTCGGCTCCAATGGGAGTGTCTGGGGTTTCCTGATATTTCTCTGCTTTCGAGGTGGTGGAGAGGGTTCTCTCTGCACCCAAAAGCGCATCTGCACCCCAGATCTCCACCCAAGGATGTCTCCTCTGGAGTCCTCATGGAAATCCTCCATCAAAATGGTCTTCCAGAAGCCGTAACCCACAGGATTCTAATTCTGGAAGCCTTTGGGTCAGGCCCATCTACTTCTTGGGTGTCCCCCCCCCCTCCCCCCGGGACCTCCTTATTGACCTTGTGTCCTAACAGGGCATGGAAGGAACTGGACACAGTGGAACCTATTTCCAGGTGGTGCAATGTGATCCTTGGTGCCCCTTCTGATCACACACTCTGGACTAAAGGTCTTCCCGTCGATGCCATGGTGGTTGCAGCTGCCACAAAAAGGTGCTGACCCAGCAGAGCTCCACAGTCCACCCCCCTAACGAGGAGTCTAGGGTTTGGACAGGTTTGGAAAGCTGGTTTATGGTTCAGCAACCTTTGCATTGCAGTGGTTAAACTACTTGGCAGACATAACCAGGCTACAGAGGGACTTGGTTAATGAACTCTCTAGCTCTGCCCCAGGGTCCGCGTCTTCCGAGGAACAGAAGACCTTTTCCTCAAGAATGTCCATCCTCCAGTCTATCTCCAGTACGTCCATGAGGTTGGTCTGTCATGCAGCAAAGGGTGCCAAATGGGCAGCCATATCTGGCATTGCCATCAGACACCACACCTGGATGAGGCTGTGTGATTTTTCGGAACCCCTATATGGTGTCCTTTGGCATCACTCCCTTCGATGGATCAACACTTTTCAGTCCAGCAGTTAGACACATACTTCCAAAGTGAAAAGGACGGAAAGACATTGTCAGGCTTCAGGATACACTTTTCTACCCCACAGTGGACCTTTTCCAGGAACCAGCGAGGAGGGTAAGAAGTTGTGTTTCCATAAATTACAAGGTCCTTTTCAGGATTCTGAAGGGGGCTTTTCTCCTAGAGGCAGAGGAGAAAATGACTAAAATAACTGATGCTGCCCTTGTGGCAGAGGGGGTCCGATGAACCAAGGGTCTCAAGATTCTTCCACGCACAAATCCAATCAGCGGGTCCTGAGGGATTGTCCGACTGCTATACTGTGGAGGCAGTTGGGGGAAGTTTGTATCTACACCTAATAGCCTGGGAAGCCATCACAAAAGATCATTGTTGTTAAAAATCCTATCCAGAGGCTATTCTATACCCTTTTTCCAGAAAACCTCAAGGAAAAATCCTCTGCTATGTTCCACCCAGTCAATGGGAGGCGGCAGCGTTGCTCTCAAAGGAGTCATCCAGATTGGCCCCAGAGCAATTCGGATCAGGCTTTTACTCAAGATTCTTCTTGGTGCCCAAAAAGAGGAGGGATCTCAGACTCATTCTGGATCCCACCCCTCTAAGTTGATTGCCAATTCAAAGTTCTGAATGGTCATAATACAGTCTATTCTGCCCTTCCTGCAAAAGGACGATGGATGTGCTCTATAGACCTTCAGGACGAGTGCCATCACATTCAAGATGAACAGGCACTCCTGAAGGTATCTCTGCTTCAGGCTGGGAGCCAGTCAATATCATTTCCAAACACTGCCATTTGGTCTCACCAGAGCCCCCAGGGTGTTTACCAAATGCATGGCAGTCCTAGCGGTTCACCTGAGACTGCAAGGATTCCAGATGTTTCCTTACCTAGACGATTGGCTGTTAACTGCTGCCACCAGGCATCGACTCATTCAAGCTAGAAAATACCTATTCCAGCCAGCCTCGACCTTGGGCAACTCCATCAATCTAAACAAGTCCGGTCTTCATCCAGTTCAAGTCACAGACTTTATCAGGGCTCATTTGGACATCGCTCGTTCTCTAGCGCTTCCTTCTGACAGGATTTCCAATCTGAGAACTAATGTCAAACAGATAATGGACCCTCCTGCACCCAAGCAGATCTTGTCCTTTGGGCTTTGGGGTCCGTGGCAGTGACAATCACTATGGTGCCCTTATCCCGCCTTTACATGAGAGTTCTTCAGTGGACGTTAGCCATACAGTGGTCTCTTCTTCACTACCCATTAAACTACTGAAGCAGGATCTCACAAATCAGGATTGGTGGATTTAATCTAACGATCTTCTCTAGGGCCGCCTGTTCATCCTTCCTTCCCCCTCGGCCACTGTGATCACAGACGTGTTGCAGTTGGGGTGGGGGGCATTATCTGGGACAGACTGTCAAAGGCACTTTGTCCTCCCTAGAGACCAATTTGCATATAAATGTTATGGAGATGAGAGCAGTGCTCCTGGTGTTGCAAGCCCTCCATTTCTCTCTTCTTACTGGAACTGTTGCTATTCAGACAGACATGATCTAGTACGTCAACAAGCAAGGAGGAACCAGATCTTGTTCTTTATGTCGGGAGGCCATGAGGTTGTGGAAGTGGGTGATTTCTTTTATCCAGTTATTCATAGCAATGCATATTTCAAGGAAGTCAGAAATCCTAGCGGCCAGGCTCAGCAGAACCATTCTGATGTCTCATGAGTGGTCTCTCAGTTCTGCAGTAACAAATATGATCTTTCAAAGATGGGGTTAATCTTGCAACCTGTTTGCGTCTCCCTCCTAAACCAAGTGCAGCATGTTTTTTGTCCTGATCCCTCCTCAGGGACAGTCACCGAGAGATGCAATAGTCCTTCAGGTGGTGTTCCAATGACCAAATTATACCAAATTGTAATGGCTACAAACAAATGCAATCTGAGGGTCAGGCTGCTAAACGCTAAAAGTCTAAATCTCAAAATGCACTCACTCGAAGCACTCCTTAAAATGGAGAACATCGACATTTGTGCCATAACAGAGACCTGGTTCAAGGCAGCAGAAAGCACCTCTGCACTACCAGGCTATAACTCATTCCACACCTTTCGGCCAGAGAACTTGTACTGAAGCTCCAAAGGTGGTGGTGTTTCCATATTCATAAAGGATGCACACACCTCCAGACTGGTAGCCCAACATAACGCATCTGAGATACTTCAGGTGCAGCTAACATTGGGTAAGACAGCGATTCAGGTCATAGCCTGCTATAGGTCCGCAACCATGTCCCAAGACTCGCACTCCACGTTCCTAAGCACCCTGGAGAATATTAGGATCCAACCTAACGCTCTTATACTGGGTGACTTCAACTACCCCTCCATTAACTGGGAAAACTACTCATGTACCAATACACTTGCCCAACATTTCCTGGAATTCATTAATTCCAATGCCCTGGACCAGCTCGTTCTTACCCCCACTAGAGGTAGCAACATCCTTGACCTGGTCATTACTAACATGGGCGACCGTTGCTCTACACCAATAGTCAACTCCTCCCTGGTTAGATCCAGACACAAACTAATCACCTTGGAAATCCACATCCCTGCCACCCTCTGCAAAGGTAACCACCATGAAAAACTTCTCCAAAGCTAACTTTGGGCTCCTAAAAACAGAGTTGTCTATAACTTCACGGCACCCATGCAAATGGAGAATAGTTGCATGACTGCCGAGTCATACACCAGTGCACTGTACGAACACGTGCACAAATGCATGCATCTCGCCATACCCAATAGAAGCAAGACACTCTCCTCCAAAAAAAGGAAGCCAATCTGGTGGTCCCCTGTCATAAACTCTACAACAGAAGGAGGAAACTGATGCGGAATAAGGTGAAGTCCCAAGACTGGAAAAACTCCCTTATCAGCCTCAGCAAAAAGTTGAGTTCCCTCATCAAATCCTGTAAAGCTAGCTGTGAAAGCAGAATTGCAGCATATAGTAAAAACAACCACAAGGCCTTCTATAGCTATGTAAAGAATCTCCACAGCAATACCCACATTTGCTCTGAGCTACTGCACAATGGTACCTCCTATACCGAGCCAACAGATTTTGCCAATATACTGGCTGACGGATTCAGTGCCAACTTTACCCCCGCCAAATGACCAATCACAATACCAGTAGATTGCCAGGCAGTCAGTATTACTGCTGCACAGGTTAAAACAGCACTGTCCAAAGCCAGGAATACAGATTCTATGGGACCTGACAATATCCCTGGCTGTGTTCTACATGAACTACAGAGTGAACTGGCACCTCATCTGTGTGCCCTGTTCAGTCACAGCCTCACCTTAGGCTTTGCCCCTACCGAATGGCGCACTGCTATAGTCATCCCTCTTCACAATGGAGGAGCAACTACAGAGTTTGGGAGCTATCGCCCCATTAGCCTGACAAGTCTGATATGCAAAGCTATGGAACGCATTATCATGGACCTAATGAACAAGGATAATAGGGAATCTCCAAACTTTGGATCCCACACAGTTTAATTTTGTGAAGGTAGATCATGCCTGCTCAACTTGGTCAACTTCTTTGAGTCAGTTACCAGAGCTGTGGATGAAGGCAAGGTGGTTCATACAACCTACCTTGATCTGGCCAAGGCCTTTGATACCGTTCCCACTCAGGAATTGTAGAAAAACTCATTAAGCTAGGCATCAACCCCTATATCACTAGGTGGTTTGCAAACTGGCTCACAGGTAGAACCCACAGTGTGAAAGTAGTTGACTCCAAGTCAGACTGCCAAGCAGTCACGAGTGGAGTCCTACAGGGTTCAGTCCTGGGTCCTCTCCTGTTTGGTATCTACTTCTCTGAAGTTCAGGCCAACACGAATGGACTCTGGCTGACAGTTTGCAGACAATTGCAAGCTGAGAGCTATTAACTCCCCAAGTGATGTTGACATCCTACAGAAAGGCCTCACTGAGACAAACGAGTGGTGTCAGAACCATGGCCTTAAGCTCAATGCCAAAAAAAGTGTCTTCATCCCCTTTGGGAAAAACTCTTTTCCCATTAATTACCACATCGATGGTATTCCTCTGAACACAGAAGGTGTTCTCAGACGTCTGGGAACACAAGTTGACAGCAGCCTCTTTTGGTCACCGCATTGCCACTGTGGTCAGAAAGTCCTATGTGGCACATCTCATTACTAAGGGTTTTGCATCCAGGAAGAAAGAGGTCATTGTCTCCCTCTGCTCTTTCCTCATTAGGCCAATCATTGAGTACAATGTCCCATTTGGCATGTACCTCACTAAACACCTGCAACAACTGGAGTGGCCGCAAAAGTACCTCACAAAGAGGATCCTAGGCCTTAAACACTTGTTCTATACGGACAGACTCAAAAAATTCCAACTCTTCTCTGTCTCATATCGCCTACTTACGATCTTTGCTTGACTTACAAAGCCATGTCTGACCCAGCTCTGTTAGAAACGCTACATCTAAAGAAATCCTAATCCGTCCGCACCACCCACTCCAGAGACCTCAACCTCATTACTGCAATCAACAAAACATGCTGGAGGGACAGGTTCATAACCCAGAGACTGCCCATGTTATGGCATAGACTTCCCATACATGTCAGGCAGAGCACCTCACTAGCCCTCTTCAAGAGAAATCTTGATGAGTGGATGGGAAATAGAAAATTCACCCCAGGGATCACTCCAGTGGATTTACTCGACAGAAGCACTGGGAACTGAGGTCAGTTGGCATGATGCCAGGTTAATCCTATGGGCTAGGCTTGTAAAGGCTCCAGGGCCATTAGCCTAGTACATACCTATGAATCATGCTTAGCCCCCCGGTCTACTCTTTGCCTTCCCTCCCTTTCCGCTTTTCCGCTGTTTACCAAATTTCTACCGAATGGAGAGAGAAGTCAGCAAGCAAAGGAGAGTAGTTTTGCTGAAATTTAATTCATCCCTCAAGTCTGGGTGAGTACCTTCACGAAGTGGGCTCTGTTTTTCACAAACATCTCACCAAGGTGACACTGATATATAGACTGTATTTGTATAGTATATATCATGAACAGAATTGGGTCAAAAATTAAAAAAGATAGCTGGGTGCACAAGACCTAGGATTAAAAAAAAAAGTGCCCAATCCTAGTAGGCACACTGGTACCAGGACTAGAAAAAATTACAGTGTAGAATCCTCAAAATACATTAACATTCCTACAGTGGGACCAGGCCAAGCCCAGGGGGAGGATGGCATCCCTGTTGTAGAAGGAAGTAGCAATCCGCAAAAATCACAAAAACTGGTAGGCCAAAGAAGAGCCATAAAGATGATAGAGTGGACTATTGAGGATAAGAAATAAGTTATGTATTTTTACTATTGTGCAAAAAGCCCAGAATTTCCAGACACAAGATGTACAAAAAGTTTGAGAGAAATTAGAGGAAAAAAAATACTTCCACAAGAAACTGTCAGAAACGTCAAATAAAAATTTGTGGTCATTAATACAACAGATTTGTGAAAAACATTACATAGACTAAGAAACTTTGATCTGTTTGGAAAAAGAAGAATCTGAAGAAGTGCGAAAATAAATATAAACAACAAAACCTGTAGATTTTTGAAAAGTATAAAACAGAAATATGGACATGAGAAAGAGAGGGATTTGATATGGTGTAATGTTTATGTAAAGCCTAATTAATCAATATAAAGAAGGCAGCTCCAAAGATATTCAAAGAGAAATACAGGCAAGGGCATCCAGATACGGAAAATTTCGCAATAAAAAAATATCAAAGAGGGAATGTAGAAAAGATTAGTAAAGTAGAAGTTAAAAAAATAGAAGTTGAAGTTATGGAGTGCCTGTGAAGTGAAGAATTTGGTGTAGAAGGTCTAACACGGGTTACATCACAGCATGATGGAACGAGTACCAAAAGTAAAGTGAAACCAGAAGATCGGGAGACATCTGAAGAAGAAATATAGACATGGGAAAGAAAGAGATTTAATATGATGTAATACTTATGCAAAGGAGAAAGCAAAACTAATCAATACAAAAAGAGCAGCACCAAAGATATTTGAAGAGAAATACCGGCAAAGGAATGTGGACATGGAAAACTTTACAATATAAAAAATAAGAAGACAAATAAGAAAAGGAGATTAGTAATGGAGAAGTTAAAGAAATGGAAACTGAGGTTATGGAATACATCTGAAGTGAACGATTCAGGGTAGAAAATCTAATTCAGAAAGCACAATAGGATAGAGCAATGGATATGCAAATTAAGGAGAAACCAGTGGAACGGGAAGCAATTGGTCAAGTGCCATATGAAGATATTTTGGAACCTTCCACAGGAAACCAGTATAAATGTTCACTTTAAGCTGGACAGCAAGGGAAGGACTAGGAAAGTGTGGAAACTGTGACGCAGTCAATATTGAAGAGTGATAGGCCAGTGAGTTTCCATATGACGAAGCAATGGATGCACAGGATGAAATTGAAGAGAGTGTGCCAAAGGTAGCTACTATAGAACTTTGTATAGAATGCCCACAGGAAATGGAAAACAAAAAATGTGCCCTCAATTTAGAGGAAAATGAGCTAAGAGAAGAGTTGCTTGATTTAATAGAGATAGATAGACATATTAAGATGGCTACAGAAGGTCAACAAAACCCAAAAAGTCAGAAGTTTGATAAAACAAATGAACACCATAATTAGGACCATCAATAGAGAACCATGCAATATAACAGAAGTAAACAGGATAGATTGCTGTGCAGCTGAATTAATAACTGATAAAGTTCTAACACAAGAACACATGGATGTGAGGGAATGGAAGGGTAGAAATTGAATACCATCATGGAAGTATCGAACAGAGAAAACTGTAAAGCAGTTTAGATCAGCATCAGTGTTAGAACAGTACAGAAGAGGGAACTGATCAACAAAAATACTTAGAAAGATGGACGTGATAAAAGCAATGTGCAGTATTAGAACAGATCAGGATCTATCATGCGCTATCGCAAATTAAAAATCTCAGGACAGACAGAAAACTTTAAAGATACTCAGATTAATATAAAGGAAAAGTACAAACTAAGTAATTTATTGATGACTCAAAAAGGTTTATAGGGAATTGGGAAATAAGGTAAAAGGAATTGAAAGACCACCAAAAAAAAAAAGAAATAAAAATATTTTAGAGAAATATTTATGAAGATCCTGTGGAACATAACAAAGATGCTAAATGGATAGAAAAAGTAAAAGAAAGAATACAAAGTTTAAAGGTATAGGGTATTTAATGGGATGAAGTAACAGCCAGAGAGACTGAAACATAGTTAAGAAAAGCCTCTAATTGGAAAAACCCCAGGTCCAGATGCAGTACCTAACTTCTTGTTATAAGTATTAACATTTTTGCACAAAGATTTAGCCATGAGTAAAAACTATTTATATGTGCACCCTGAACAGACACCAGCCTGGCTAACAACAGGAAAAACAATACTACTTGTGAGTGAACCTACAAGCTACCCTAAAAATTCTAGACCAATAACTTGCCTTCTGACGACGTGTAAACTATACAGTGGAATTCATGCTGACCGAGTTTATAGTCTTTAGAAGAAAAATCAATTATGGCAATTAAAGAAAGTCATATGGAGCAAAAGATTTTTTTATTAAAGTCATAGTGGAGAACTGTAAAAAAGACGACTCTTAAGTATGGCATGGATTGACTACAAAAAAGCATTTGGTAGTATCCCACATTCATGGATAACAGAGTACTTAAAAAAATATACACCCTATACTGATCAACTACGTTACAGTGACCATGAAACAGTGGCAGACCACTTTGCATTTAAGTCATGATAAAGGACAAATTATTATCCCAGGGATAAAAATTCAAAGGGGGATATTCCAGGATGACTTTGTCACCGCTTCAATTCTGTCTTGCCCTTAGCCGATTAAGCGGTCTACTAAACAGCTTAGGCCATGACTATAATTTGGCTCCTTGAAAACAACACAGTGTAAAGACTTCATCTTCTTTTTGTCGATTTAAATCTGTATAGCTCATCAGATGAGGAACTGAAAGCACAACTGCAAGTTGTCAAACTTTTTCAGATCTAAAAATGTCATTTGGTCTTGATAAATGTGCAAAAGCAATCTTTAAAGCAGGAAAACTGCAGCACCAAGAAAACAATCAGTTTGGGATAAGAATGTGATATAAAAGAACTTTAGCAAGAGGGAGTGTATAAATATTTGGGAATTGATGAACGATCTACAATAAAACATGAACAAATGCGAATAAAACTTAGTAAGGAAAACTTTAAAAGACGATTTTATCCTGAAAATAGCGTTAACATCTAGGAACAAAATTGAAGCTATAAAGCAATTTGCTCTTCCTGTGCTAATTTACAGTTTTGGAGTGACTAGCTCCAAAATATGTTTGATAGTTTATAGAGGGAAACAAGAAGGGTGCTTCATGCTCACCAAATGATTTAGAAAAGTGCATAGCAAGATTATATATTACCCATTCCGAAGGAGGGATGGGCCTCCTTGAAATTGATAAGGTGTAGATCTGCAGTCGTGGGACTGCACACATCTGCTGACCTCACAAAACCCAAACATACTGAAAGTTTTGAAACCCGAGGAGAATAAATCTAAGATGACTTCCCTGCTTAATCTAGCAGAAGCATACTGGTGTTGAGCAGGAATGGAAATCAAACCAGAAGTAGATAAAACTCTGGCAGCAACTGAATGTGCCAAAAAAACAAAAGAAAGAATACAAGGTGAAGGACCAGAAGAGAAGGCAGGAAATGTGGAAAATACATAAATATATTTGCAAATATAGAAAACTGGAAGAACCTCATGTTGATCAAGATCGAATGCAGGAATGGTTAGAGAGGCGAATTCAAACCAAGAGATGAAAGGTTAATAATGGCAGCCCAAGGTAGTAGGCGATATACACATTGGTTTACAAAAGTCCATTGAACATGTGGGAGAAACAGACAAATGCAGGTTCTGTAGAACAGAATTGGAAACAGTTGCATACCTCGTTGCTGGTTGTGGCTTTCTGATGGCAGAAGGACTGTATGCTGAAAGGCTTAGTAATGTGGCAAGACTGTTGCACTGGGGATTGTGCAAACATTATGGTACTGAAGTGGTTGAAAAACATTGGAAACATGAGCCACAAAGCATCATAGAAAATGAAGTCTACATCACATGGGATCACCCATTACCAACAGTTCAAAAGATGGATGCTAGAAAACTGGATATAGTGGCCCTTTAAAAGAAGACAAAAATAACATTGATCATTGAAATTGCCAAACCCAGTGACTACAGTGTCTTGCATTCAGAGAGGCACAAAGTCATAAAATATCAGGATTTGCAGGCGGAAATGAGAGCAATGTGAAAGAAAGATACCCAGACAGTTCCAGTAGTAGTAGAAGCAACGGGTCTTATAAAAACGAATCTACAATCATATATTTATATATGTTACCAATACATGTAACCCTGTACGAATTGTAGAAGGAGTCATTACTATGCACATTGCGGGTTCTACGAAGAGCACTTCTGGCTGACATCAAAGATTGGAACAATACTAATTTCATGAACTTTAATCATACTTTGACTTGGGAAATGGGGTCCATTCCTGTCATGGTATTAGAAACTCAAAACAGTTGGCGAAATTAAAAAAGCACAGAGCTTGAAATGCCAAGTCATCCTCATTGCCCCCTTTTGGCCCTCAAGTGTGGTTCCCTTTCCTTTGGTCTCACCTGGTTTGTCTGCTTTGGACTCTGGATGCCTCTCCAGATTTCTTGTCACGTCACTCAGGGCACTCCCATCCAGATCTTCTGAACCTGAAACTAACCGCTTGGTTTATCCACTTCCGATGATGGCTAGAACTCCTTGGCTTTTTTCCCCAGTTAGAAGAATTTTGATTGCAGCATACAAACCGTCCACTAGAAAGCTATACAATAGTTAGTGGAAGAGGTTCTTGATCTGAGTTCATCAGGACACTTTAGACCCCTTTTCTGCTCCAGTCTTGGCAGTTTTGGATTTCTTGGCTTATCCTTTTAATAAAATGTGCAAGATTTTCTACCATGAAAGTTCAGCTTGCCGCCATTTCTAATTTTCACAAAGAGGATAATTCTTTCTCTCTAGCCTTATCTAAACTGTGGAAGGCCTTCTGAAAAGGGTACCTTTCTCCTACATCCCCCTATTTAGGATCCTGCTCTTCCTTGTGACCTCACATTGGTTCAAGTGGCCTTAATTTTGCCCCCTTCAAACCTTCTGCTAAGGTTGACTTAAAGTTTCTGACTTGGAAAACTATTTTCTTTGTGCCTGTTATTTTCTCCCCAAGAAGGGTATCTGAGCTAGAGGGTTTGTCTTGGCAAACCTTCATGTCTGATTTTTCACAAGGACAGAGTTACTTTATATACTAATCCTTCCTTTTTGCTCAGGGTCACTTCTGAGGCCAATTTAAACCAAGTAATCAGTCTTCCTGTTTTCTTTCTAAATTTTAAAAACAAGGGAGAGTACATTCTTCATACGTTGGATGTACATAGACAACTCCATTTCTGTTTGGATAGAACCAAAACATTCAGGAAATCTGACCAACTCTTTGTATCCTTTTCCAAACCCAGATTTGATAAACCAGTTTCTAAGGTTATTGTAGCTCACTGGATAACTAGTTGTATCAAGCTTGCTTATTCCTCTAAGGGCATTTCCTTACCTGGCCATATTAAGGCCCATTCTTCTAGATCTGTTCCTGCTTCAGCCTTCTATTCAAAATGTCCCATAGATGAAATTTGTGCAGCTGCTGCTTGGTCAAACCATCATACTTTTATTTCCCATTACACATTGGACATTATTTCTAGAACCAGGGCATCCTTTGGTTCTGCTGTGCTCTGTAATATCCTTCCTTGAGGGCCTCCCAATTTCTTTCAGTCAATGGGGACTTTGTCTTGTGTGTGATTTATCTTTCTGAGTTAAGCACTTATTTTCATAAGAGGGTGAGTGGGTGTCAGGTCAAAGGGCTGGCAGACCGTTTGGCGAGGGAACAACCCCTTAATATTTTGCCCGAGGAAATGACAATTTGGTTGGCAGACGAGGACTGCAACTCTGCAGTTGAGCTGGGGAAAAATAGGGATCCTTACTTAGGAAGCAGGGCATCACTGCACAGGAAAGTGATACACAGTGCTGCACTTGAATATAAAGGAACCCATGATGGGCAGCCTAAACCACCCCAACAGAGTCTGAGGTTGACCTGTGAAGCCACTAGTGCAGGTACACGGCCAGGATCAAGGGTTAAATGTTTTAAATGTAACCAGTGAAGCCATGTAGCATACAGATGACCATGGAGGCATGGTGGGGAGCAAAAGGGGGAGTCAGCAAGTGTGAATAACAGTATGCCAGTGATAAGTTGTCTGGCAACAACAGGGGTACCAAACTATCACAAGAGGTTATATCCTATCTAAGTGGATGAAAAACAGGCCACTTCTGAGAGAGAGAGAGAGAGAGAGAGAGAGACCGCCTCTGACAAAGCCATTGTAAAGCCTGCAGTGGCTAAAGCAAATGTTTTAAGTTAACACCTGAAGCTTATAGGAAAAAGTTTTGTGAGCATAGATGTAAGGCAGATGAAAGTGTGTGTGAATGTATTGCTGAACTAAGCACTTATTTTCATAGGTGGGTGAGTGGATGTCAGGTCACCACTTTTGAAGGGCTGGCAGACCTTTTGGTGCAGGAACAAGCCCTTAGCTGAAGACATGAGAATCTGGTTAGCTGTTAGACAATGCACTACTGCAGATGAGTTAGGGAAGAAGGGAGACTTATACTTAGCAAGCAGGGCATCACTGCACAGGAAAGGGACACCCAGTACTGCTCGTGGGTCTAAGGGAACCCATGGTGGGCAGCCCAGACTGCCCCAACAGAGTGTGCCAATAGCAGGAGAAGCCACTATTCTAGGTACACGTCCAGGACCAAAGGTTAACTGCTTTAAATGCAACCAGTGGGGCCATGTAGAATATAAATGTCCATGGAGGCAAGATGGGGAACAAAAGGTGGGAGAGCCAGTAAGTGGGAATGACAAAATGCTAGCAGTAAGTTGTCTGGAGGCAACAAGGGTACCAAACTACCACAAGAGGTTATATCCTATCTTAGTGAAATGGGAAAGAGGCCACTGCTAAAAAAGAGAGAGAGCCTCTGACGTAACCATTGTGAAGCCTTGCAGTGGTTAGAGGCACAGTACTTGCTTGGGCAGTCCACTCCAGTCAGACCTTTAGAAGGGACCCCATTACAAATATCTTTGGCCAGGGTTCACCTTGACTAGGAGGGTGGAAAAGGAAGCAAGTAGGTGTGATTGAGGCTATCCCTTTTGCAGGTCATATGGGCATAAATTGTACCAAGAGATGTATTCTGCAGAACTTTTATTGGCCCAGGATTGCAAGGGATGTAACAGAATACTGCAGGAACTCTGAGCAGTGCCAAAAGGTAGGCAAGGCAGGACACAAGGTCAGAGCTCCTTTGATGCCTTTGGCTGTGATTGAGGAGCCATTTCAGAGTGTAGCTATGGATATTGTGGGGCCTCTGAGTACCCCACAAGTTCCACAGGGAAGAAATTTATATTAGTGGTAGTTGATTGTGCTGCCAGATACCCTGAGGTGGTGGCTCTGTCCTCCATTGAGGAAGAGAAGGTGGCAAATACTTTGCTAGAGGTTTTCAGCAGAGTAGATTTCCCAAGAGAAATACTGACTAACAGAGGTGTGAATTTCATGTCAGACCTTCTGGGTTGTCTGTGGAAGCAGTGTGGGGGAAGCACCTAATGATAACCCCTACCATTCCCAGACTAATGGTCTTCTGGAGAGGTTAAACTCTATACTAAAGACCATGCTACGGACATTTGCAGACCAGTTTGAGAGAGTGGGACAAGTATTTGCCCCATCTGCTGTTTTCGTACAGTTGGGTACCCAAGGAATCCACAGGTTTTTCACCATTTGAGTTGCTGTATGGGCGTAAGGTGAGGGGACCTTTAGATTTGATTTGTGTTGAATGGGAATGCGAGTGGGAATCCCCCAAGGAGTCTGTTGTAGCATGCATCCAAAACCTCTGGACAAGGTTGGGGGGGGGGTTCATGGGCTTGGCCCTGGAGAACCTGGCAGGAGCCCAACACCAGAAAAAGGTCTGGTATGACAGGAATGCTCAACCCAGAGGGTATGCTGTGGGGCAGCAGGTTATGGTTCTCATTCCTGTCAGACACAGTAAGCTGAACACAGCTTGGGAAGGACCCTTCAAAGTGGCAAGGAAGGACAGTGATTTTAACTACATGGTAAAATTGCTAGGCAGGAGGTAAGTACACAGACTGTACCATGTTAACATAATGAAACCTTACCATGATAGGGAGTCCCTGGTGCCAAGTATTTGCAGTAGGGGGCAGCAGGAATCTGAGGGAGATCTATGGCTACAGGGAGCTAGCCAGCAAAATCCCAAGTTACTATGGTGGATCTTGGGTTTGAGGCATATAGTATGACAGTACAGCAACATAGTGGGGTTAGCAATGCCATTGCAGATGGAATCTCAAGACAGGGTATGGGGTAATATATTCCCATATAGGCTTATTCCTTTCCAGCAACGTTTCTCAAGGGGCACTTGAAAAACTAGCTTGAGTCTTCAAAATGGGGAGAGGTGTGATGATAGAAGGTACTGGCATCCATGCCAAGAGAAATAGGCATCCATGCCAAGAAAAATAGGGCAGTGGATTTGTAACTTATGCCAGCACAGCTAGCTGAACTTTTGTAATTATTATGTCATTTGTGCATCAAACTGATTTGTACAGATGCTCATCCGCGGTGGGGCAGCAGTAGCATTGTTGCCTCACAGCAAGAGGTTCTCACGTTCGATTCTCTGCTGGAGTGCAGGGAGTGCCTTCTGTGTGGAGTCTGCATGTCCTCCCTGCGGTTGGGTGGGCGTTCGAAAGACATGCGTAAATGGGCATGCCTTCGTTGAAGGTTGAACGTTGAGCTGGCACCTCTGCATTCGTGAAAATCTACTGCCAATCATTGGCTGACCGGAGTTCTGCTGTGGCAACCCCAAACCGGGAAAAGCCGAAAGACAGCAACAACAACTTGTGTTTAAAAAATGTATTTGTAAAGTTGCTTGTGTTAAAATGCATCAACTGTGTGTCCAGTTAGTAAGAAAAGAAATGTACATATATTGCAACTGAATTAAAGCAGAGCAGTGGTTAATCACAGTCCAGCTGCAGCAAACTTTAAAATATTATCTGAAATTAAATTATTTTTCGGGTTCTCCCACAGTTTTGAATGGAGCCAGAGACCCCGTGTCTCTGCTAGAGAATAGGTTGTAGTTTCCCAGCAAGGTATTCCCACTATTCTGATACCTCCCCAGAGCATCCCACTAAGGAGGTTCCTAAGAAGTTGTACAAGAGGAAGCACTTGGATTCCCTGGAGGAATCTGTCAGTGACGACACAGACTTCGATGAAGGCAAAGGGTCCCCAAGGTCACTTCCTGACAGTGTCTGAAATTCTAAAACAGAGGTGTGACTAGAAGCCCAGTAGTCCTTTGTCTGATGAGTCCATGTACCTGGAGGCTTTTGTTACCTGCTCCTCCACCTCCTGGGTAACTCCATCTGTTGATAAGCTCATTGAATTGATCAGTTGGCACCATTGAGCTGATCCACTGGAGATGAGACAAATTTATTACTGCTCCTAAAGACAAGCAATTTTGGACTAAAGGTATGTCTGTGGATGCCATGAGTGGCCACAATAGAACTACCTGAGGAAACTTCCTGTATCCATTCCCCCAAGAAGGAGTTTCAGGTGATGGATAGGTTCTGGAACTATGTCTGTCCTTCAGCGACCTCCTAACAGTTTTTGAACTACCTGGCACATTTCAGTAGGTTACAAACTGGTTTGATTAAAGAGCTTTCAGATTACCCTCTCAGGATCCATTTATGAGGAAGTACAGGCCTCTGTTACTTCTCATTTGGCTACCTTCCAATCTATTTCTAACTCTCCCCATTGCAGGAAAATCTCCAATGTTCCCACGTGGTCAGAGCGAACAAGCAGCTATTTGGGTACAACAGCTGCTAGAAAAATGAGTCATCCAAGAGGTCCCACCAAACCTGAGTGAATCCATAGCTTACTCAAAATTCTTTTCAATGCCAGAGAAAACAGGGGACTGGAGACCAATCTTGGATCTCAGCAACTTGAACAAGTTAGTTTGACTTAACAAGTTCCGGATATTCACGGTTCAGTCCTTTCTTCCATTTTTGGAGAAGGATAGACCTTCAGGATGCCTGTTATCACATAAAGATGAACAAGAGGTCCAGTAGGTACTAAACACTTCCGGCTGGGAGCCAGTCATCAGGTCAAAGTTCTACCCTTTAGTCTCACCACAGCCCCCATGGTGTTTACCATGTGTATGGCTGTAGTAGCAGCTAACTTGATTGCATGGTTTCCTGGTGTTTCCGTATCTAGATGACTGATTTATTTCCAACTTGACCAGGCATCAACTGTTGCAGGCAAGAGACCACGTTCCCCAGATGTGTTCATGTTTAAGGAGTTCCATAAACTGCGAGAAATCCTATCTGGAGCCCACTCAAAGTTTAAACTTTATAAGAGCAATTCTCAACACAAAAACTATAGCCTCACTCCCCCCTTCAAGAGTGGAAGCGGTCAGGTCGCAAGTCATGAAATAATCTCCAGCAAGATCTCAACACGACTAGTTCTTCAGACTCTAGGGTCCATGGCGGTAGCAATAATGCTAGTCCCGCTGGCCAGATTTCACATGAGAATTCTGCAGTGGCTGCTATCAGTGCAGTTGTCTATCCTTCGCCAACCAATATTTTTGGCTTGACATATCAACGTCCAAGAGATGAGAACATTGCTCTAAGCGTTGCAGGCTTTCCAGGATGCTGTCCCCTTGGGAACGTTTGCAGTTCATACAGACAACACGTTAGTCTGGTACATCAGCAAAAAAGGGAAACCAGATCCTACTCCTTTTGTTGAGAAGCTCTCAGTGTGGCAGTGGGCAGTCTCATCCAACCACTTTCTCATAGCAACGCATATTCCAGGGTAAGTCCAGTGTGATAGCAGACAAATTGAGCAGGTGCATTCTTGTACCTCACAAAGGATGCCTCAGTCAAAATATGGCGGAAAGAATATTTCATCAGTGAGGTCAGCCTTGCTGTGATCATTTAGCTTCTCACATAAACAAGTGCAGCAGCTACTTCTCCCTGACCCCCCTCCACATGGGGAATCACTGAGAGATGTTCTTCAGAGTTAGCCCTCCAGTCTTCTTTATGTCTTTCCCCCGACTCCATTAATTCTGAAATTTCTACAGAAAGCCCCTAGGTTAAAGAGCAAGGTCACCGTATTGGCCTCGACATATTTGGTTCCTCTTTCTTTGACCTCAATTCACCAGCTATCGATTTTTGTATCCAACTCCAGAAATCCTGTCTCACCCAACAGACATGATTCACCCAGATACACCCAATCTCAGGCTAACTGGCTAGTTTTTCCAATTCCATTAATAGTCTGACACCTGTGCTTTCCTCTCCAGTCCGACACGTACTCCTATATTCTCATATGCCATCTACACATAAGCTATATTCCAGTAAATGGAAAAGATTTGTTCACTGGGCACACCAAAATAACATTGACCCTATTTCAGCTGCTGTTCATGATATTCTTTATTTTTAGCCTGTCCAATATTCATATTGGTTTCCAAGATTCTTTAGTAGTTTCACATAAACTCTGCAAGTCTTTTCTGAGAGGAACTCTTCTTTTAAAGCTCCCTTATAAAGATCCTACTCCTCCTTGGGACCTTAGCTTGGTGCTACAGGCCGTCATGCATCCCCCTTTTGAAGCAGCAGCTAAGTGCAATCTCTTTCGTTCTTGGAAAACTGTTTTCTTGGTGGCCATAACATCTGCAAGGAGAAATCCAGAGATTCAAGCCTTGACTTCCTAACTACCATATTTGTTTTTTCACAAAGACAGAGTATCTCTGCAAACTAATCCATCGTTTTTACCAAAGGTGGTATCAAAAATGAATATCAGTCAGTCATTAATTTACCAGTATTTTTTCCAAAATTTGAGAACAAAGGCGAATTCTTGTTACATTTATTAGATGTTCACAGGCGATTGTGCTTTCACCTTCATAAAAACAAGGCTATCAGAAAATCTGACCAATTATTTGTTTGTTTCTCACATATTAAAATGGGTAAAGTAGTCACTAAGTAGCCTTGGCCAAATGGCTCACCAATTGTATTTCTTTCATTTATGACCAATTGTGCATTGCTTTACTGAAACCTTTATGAGCCCGTTCAATTAGAGCAATGGGAACTTCATCTCTCTTTCAGTCTAGAGTCTATGGATGATATTTGTGAAGTAGTGGCTTGGGCTATTCCCCATACCTTTGTTACTTATTTCAAATTGGATCTGGTCTCCAGGAGAAGAGCATCATTTGTTTCAGTGTTGCTGAGGAACATCCTTCCTTGAGTCCACCCAAAATCTAGGGTAGCTGGGGACTCTGTCCCAAAGGTTGAGGATAGAATGAAAATTCACAACATCAGATGAAGTTATGTACTCACCATAACACTCCATCTGTGTTGTCCATTTTCATTCTTCCTCAGCTCCCCACCCACCAACCCACTACCTTTGAACTCTTAGAGTAAGTGTTCTTAAGTTGGCACTTCCCTTATGTTAAGCTCCAGATATAGTCTATGTGGATTTTTCTGATATTTTATTTTACTTGGGGTTGGGAGGGTGGCCTAATGGTTAAGGTGTTTGCCTTGCAAGCACAAGGTGCAGGGCTTGAGTCTCACAAGGGATAATTGACTAGGCTTAAAATGGCTCGCAAAGACAGTCAACTTAGTGCTAATCTATGAACCTATAAACCTATGAACTTCTATTAGCAAACAAGTTCTGA